>NW_023597055.1:24879347-24896492 GCF_011947565.3 Pollicipes pollicipes
CTCGCAGCGATTCCGGTCGAGTGGCACGCTTTTCTGCGGGGCGCCGGCGGACGGGGCTTTGAGCGCGGGCGGGCGCGGCGTCCACCCGGCTGCTGCCGTCCCTCAGGGCCGGCGGGGGCCGCTCGGGCGCCCCGTCGGCCCCGGTCAGCGGCGGCCGGCCCCTGTGACGGGCTCGGACAGCGTGACGGGCTCGGAGCCGGCCGCGATCGGCCGCGCAGACAGGTTGGCTGACGGCCCGACGGCCAACCGGCGTCCGCTGCCGATCAGCAGCCGGGGGCGCGGCGGAGGGCGCCGTCCGGTGCCGGCTCGGCCCGAGAGCTGCTGCCGGTCATGGCAGCCGGGAGCGTGGATGAGGGCGCCGTCCGGTGCCGGCTCGGCCCGAGCTGCGGCCGGTCATGGCAGGCCGGGGGCGCGGCGGAGGGCGCCGTCCGGTGCCGGCTCGGCCCGAGCTGCGGGCCGGTCATGGCAGCCGGGGGCGCGGCGGAGGGCGCCGTCCGATGCCGGCTCGGACCGAGCTGCGGCCGGTCATGGCAGGGGCCGCGCTGTGCGAGTCTGGTGGGGCAGGCCTGCTGACGGGGCGGGCTCGCACGTCATCTTTGATGAAGGCTATCTGCATGCGTGGCGTGCCGGAGCCACGAGGCGCAGGCTCCTTTCTCGTCGCTCGTGTTTAAGTCTTATCTGGCACGGTGTGTTTTGTGCCTCGTTTTTGCTGCCGTATGGACAATGCGTGGAATTGACATTCGTGGCTGGGCTGGTCGGTTGGCGGCTGGGGCTCAGGCTGGCGTTTGTCATGATCCCTCAATGGGACTCTATTTTATCGTCGCCTGCGACTTGCCGTCTCCCAACATGCCAACGGTAGCGGTCATCATCTGTCCTTGCCTAGTTTGAATCGTTGTGTGAGCTGGTGTGGGACGCTTCGCGGAGAATGGTCTCCTCGTCTCCCAGACGTTCGGCCGTACTCTGAAGGAAGGAGACGTCCGTACTCTGACGGCCCTGTCGGAGGGGCAGCTCGGACCGCCATCCACAGCCGCCTCCGCCCGGACCACCATCCTCAGCCGTCCCTCCAGCCCGGACCGCCATCCCCAGCCGTCCTCCAGCCGAGACCGCCATCCTCAGCCGTCCCTCCAGCTCGGACCGCCATCCTCAGCCGTCCCTCCAGCCCGGACCGCCATCCCCAGCCGTCCCTCCAGCCGAGACCGCCATCCTCAGCCGTCCCTCCAGCTCGGACCGCCATCCCCAGCCGTATCTCAAGCCCGGACCGCCAACCCCAGCCGTCCCTCCCGCCCGGACCGCCATCCCCAGCCGTCCCTCCAGCCCGGACCGCCATCTCAGCTGTCCCTCCAGCCCGGACAGCCATCTCAGCCGTCCCTCCGCCCGGACCGCCATCCTCAGCCGTCCCCCAGCCGGACCGCCATCCTCAGCTGTCACCCGGCCTTCCAGAAGGGCAGATGGTATCGTCGCCGTCGCCGCCGCCGGAGCGCGCCACGTTGTGGCGTTTCACAACGGCCCGCGACGGGCGGGTGCGACGGCGGCCTCGATGCGCCGGTGCGGGCGTCCCTCGGAGGACATGAGAAGAGGCGGGAGCCCTGCTGAGACGGCTGCGGCCGTCTCTGTACACCGCGTCCTATCGTAGATCGCACTCGCGCTGCGACTGTGGCGAGGCCGCTCGTGGATGGGCGAATTTCTCGGCCCAGCTGAACGGGCGCTGGCTGGTACGGCCACGGGTTGGCTAAGCGTGCTCGGTCGGCGTCATTTTTGCGCGCGCCGCTTGGAGTGTCGTCCCCAGGAACGGGCGCCGCGCCGGGGGCGTGGTCAGAGCGCGGGTCGGCGGCTGTCCTCGGCCGCGCGGGCAGCGACGGTGCCGGGAGGGGGCCTTGCTCGGAGCGGCCCGACATCACGCGCTCCATCGCGGCCAGGCGCGCCGGCCGCTCTGAGCGCACCGGCGTCGCAGCCGCGCCGGCCGCCCCGGCGGTGAGCGGATCACGTGCGGAACGTGCCCGCAGCGTGGGGGCGTGACGCCGTGTCAGCCGTTGCTCGGTCAGTAAACAGCCAGGCCGCCGTGATTAAAAATCCGGGGGCTTCCGTTGCCGACCCGCCTAGAGGGCAGCGGGTACCGTGCGTCATGGAAGTTCGTGTGGCTCGGTGACACGTGCAGACAGAGGACCGCGCGGCACTGGTTGACCGCGCCGGGCGGACACGACGGACGCCACGTCGACGGCCGCCTCCGCGCGCGCACGGCGTCCGGTAAAAACGCGTCGCAACGGCGCGCCTGGCCAGCAAAAAGGCGCCGGCGGGCAGTGGCGGCCGGCGGCGTCAGCTTTGTCTGCGTCAGTGGAGCGGCGGCTCGGCGGGAGCCGGGCCGGCCGGCTCGTCTCCGTCCCGCGCCGGCTCGGAGCGCCGGGGGCCGCAGCCGGGCTGTGGGCGGGCGTGGCGCGTCGAGGTGCTGCTGAGGTCGGACGCGGTGTCGCGGTCGGACCGCGGCCGTTTCCGACCGGGTGTTCCCCGCCGCCGCCGGAGACGGCGGTCACACCATCACAGCGGCTAATGTGGGAAGTTCGGGCCGCTGCCGTTGTCTCTCCTGGGCCTGTGGTCGTGCTGTCTCTCTCACGACTTCCAGCGGTTTAAGACGTCACGCCGGGGTGGGGTGTCGCGCCGCACGCGCCTCGCCGCTTCTTTGCCCCCCCCCCCCCACGCCCTCCGGCCCCCTCACACCCTCACCATTGGTTTGAGGTGTATGGGGGATCGATGGATGGAACTTCGTGGGAGGGAAATGATCACGGGACGCAACATCCTCCATTCACAGACTCATGCCGTGCCCGCTAAGCATATTCGGATCACAAAGAGTCGTAACGTTTTAGAGCGCGGAGCCCGTAGAGGCCTTGGGTTCATTACGTTCGTTATGCAGCTGGCTCTAGCGATACGAGGCAGGCCAAGTTGCGTCGATAGTCAGCATCACATTGCGGGGCGTGCGCTGTCAGTGCCCCGACCGACCGACGGACGGACGGGCGGGCGAGCGTCAGGACCACGTCCAGCCGGTCCCGGGTCGAACCACCGCTCAGCCGGCGCCTGCCCCGCGCGCGCGCGTGTGTGTGTGTGATAGTTCGGTTGAGCTGATCTGTGACGTCCGCCGGCGGCCGGCGAGGGGATGTGCTGCGTGGCGTCGGACTAATGTGGGGCGTATTGTGTCGAGTGCGTCGGAATGTTGTTGACCTGCAGTGGGCACGAGCGTGACTGGCTGCCCCGGCGGCGCTCGTGCATTGTGGACGGGCAGGCGGCGTTCACCGCCGGTTGTATTGTGAGCAGGGTAGACGGCGTGAGCGCCCCGACGTAGTGTATCGGCCGTTTGGCTCCGTTTGTGTCTGCTCCAGGGAGGTCCTCTCGAAGATGTGTCCAAGATAGCTTGTTTATTGACAGTCATATTTACGTTCTCGCCGGCCCTCCTCTCTCTCTCCTCTCTCTCTCTCTCTCTCTCTCTCTCTCTCTCTCTCTCTCTCTCTCTCTCTTCTCTCTCTCTTCTCTCTCTCTCTCTCTCTCTCTCTCTCTCTCTCTCTCTCTCTCTCTCTGTCTCTGTCTCTGTCTGTCTATGTCTCTGTCTCTGTTCTGTCTCTGTCTCTGCTCGTCTCTGTCTCTGTCTCTGTCTCTGTCTCTGTATCTTCTCTCTCTGTCTCTGTCTCTGTCTCTGTCTCTCTGTCTCTGTTCTCTGTCTCTGTCTCTGTCTCTGTCTCTGTCTCTGTCTCGTCTCTGTCTCTGTCTCTGTCTTGTCTCTGTCTCTGTCTCGTCTCTGTCTGTCTCTGTCTCGTCTTCTGTCTCTGTCTCTGTCTCTGTCCTGTCTTGTCTCTGTCTCTGTCTCTCTGTCTCCTCTGTCTTCTGTCTCTGTCTCTGTCTCTGTCTCTCTGTCTCTGTCTTGTCTCTGTCTCTGTCTCTGTCTCTGTCTCTGTCTCTGTCTCTGTCTCTGTCTCTGTCTCGTCTCTGTCTCGGTCTCTGTCTTGTCTCTGTCCTCTCTGTTCTCTGTCTCTGTCTCTGTCTTGTCTCTGTCTCTGTCTCTGTCTATGTCTCTGTCTCTGTCTCTGTCTCTGTCTCTGTCTCTCTCTCTCTCTCTCTCTCTCTCTCTCTTCTCTCTCTCTCTCTCTCTCTCTCTCTCTCTCTCTCTCTCTCTCTCTCTCTCTCTCTCTCTCTCTCTCTCTCTCCTCCCTCTCTCTCTCTCTCTCTCTCTCTCTCTCTCTCCTCACTGCTGTCCGTGCACGCGCGGGCCATGCAAGAGAGAGCGTTGGGAGCGCCGTGGGGCCGACCGGTCGCCGCGCCGACTGGCAGCGCTGTTGGTCCGAGCTGCCGCGGCCTGGCTCGGCTGGCATGCTGATGCGGCAGCGACGTCGCTCGGGGCTGGCGTACCCGGCCGACAGCTGGGACGGTCCCGGCTGTTGTGAGGGGGCGTCCGGGTCAGCGCCGCCGCCGGCCACGTGCAGCGGACACCCGGCTGCGCATCGGCACAGATACAGACACACATGCCAGGGATGTTTTGAGATACCCGTTTGGTATTTGGGATACATAGTGGTCCGTTTTCGATATTTGCAGGTGGTTTATTAAAGCTGTTCGTTTTACTCTGCGATATTTTGGATACAAAACATTGGTTTCGGATATGGCAGATATTATCGACCTATTGCGGCAGATACATCAGAATGCAATTTTACCGTCACATGTCTGCCGCGGTTGCGTGCTGTGGAATGGGACGCCGATGTAGAACCTCCAACGACCGCGGGTGTAGTTGCGGTTTTGTCCACATTCCAGCATTTGAAAGTGTGGTCGACGTCACCGATTATCGGAGGCGGCGCCACCGCGGCGGACGGCCGACACGTTTCTGGAATCAGCTTCAAATGTGTCAGCATTTGGAGGCCAGGGAAGTTATGTCAGGACTGGACATAACTTCCCTGGCCTCCGACCGCCGGCGTCACAGCGGCGGGACGCCCCCTCTGACGCACAGCGTGGCCGGAGGCTGCACAGCGCACAGCGGCGCAGCGATGCTGGCCGGAGGCGCCAGGCGCTCGGGGCCGGTGAGGCACAGCGGGCGGTGACGGCGACGCCGGCTGCGGTAAAACTCTACGGCGAGTTCGTCGTCGCGCGGGGGGGGGGGTCAGCCAACGGTCAAACCCGCGCGCTGGAGACGGAGCTTGCGCACACGTCGCGCCCCGTGCAAACAGTGGCGCGTGTTTGCGCAGATGGACGTACGCTCGCCTGTGCGAGCCGGGATACTTCCAACTCATCGTGCAAACGGTAGACGGTTGGCCCGGCCTGCGGACGGGTGTCGGAGACGCGCTGGTGACTCTCCGTCATCGGCTGCACACGGACGGGTGTCGGAGACGCGCTAGTGACTCTCCGTCATCGGCTGCACACGGACGGGTGTCGGAGACGCGCTGGTGACTCTCCGTCGTCGGCTGCACACGGACGGGTGTCGGAGACGCGCTAGTGACTCTCCGTCATCGGCTGCACACGGACGGGTGTCGGAGGCGCGCTGGTGACTCCGTCATCGGCTGCACACGGACCGCGCTCAGGTGTGGAGAACACAGCGGAACAACCGGCATACGGAGCGCGCCCAAGTGTGGGGAACACAGCAGAACAACCGGCACACGGACCGCGCTCAGGTTCGGAGAACAGGGCGGTACAGCCGCAGCCGCACAACACGACGTCGCGTCGCGGCGTGCTCCGGCGGCGTAGGGCGAGGGCGTGAGGGGGGAGGGCCCGCGGGACGCGCCTACGCGTTGGGCATGGCAGATTCAGCACGATGCAGTGTGTCAGCCTGCGCCGGGCCCGTCCAACGTACCCGTGCCGGACCGGCCGGAGATTACTGATGTTTTGGAGTGACGGATGGCTGTGCCGGCGCAGCGAGACGCGCGCCCAGGCTGCGCAAATAAACAAATGCGATTGCGGTCTCGCCTCGTGGAGGTGGCAGCTGGTTGCAGAAGTCGTACGCATGCGCATGCTGCCGGTGACGAGCGTCAGCGCCCGTCGGTGACATGAACTGGAGTAAAGCGGTGGGATCGACCCGGCGCCGAGCGCGGAGTGGACCGGCTGGGCCGGCCGCCCGTGGCCGCCGAACGGCAGCTGCCAGCGAGCCTGCGCCCGGCCTGTGGCGGGGCGGCTCCAGCGCACCTCTCGCCTATGGCGGAGCGGCTCCAGAGCTGAGAGGCTCTCATAGGACGCGATCCCGCCCGCGGACGTTTCAAACGGCTTCGGCCGCGCGCGTGGTGTGATTGGCGCCCTTTTGAGGAACATACACGGCCAGTGTAGAATTGTGTACGGTGAGGTCGGGTTGGCGGCCGTGGGTTGACCTGTCGCGCTGCAGTCAGTGCGGGGGTCGGCTGTGACGGGGCGCCGGTGCTGCAGTAGCTCAGCTGCCCGTCTGTGAAGCCAGAGGTGCGGGGTTCGATTCTCCGCGGTCCCGCCCACCATGCCGGAGTGAGAGACAGGCGACGCCACGTAGTCTTAACAGCGGAGAGCGTGGTGGGGCCCGATGACGCAGGGTTGGTGACGTTGCAGTGACGTCAGACTTAACGGGTTGTTTTTCTGCTTTCAGATTCCGGTCTGCGTATTATTAGTAACAACCGGGAGTTCTGGTACTGGGGAATCCAGCTGGACCCGGACCTTCTGCTGACCATATCGTCGCTGTACCCCGAGTGGTTTAGGGTGAGTACCGCGTCGGTTGCGTACCCCGGGTGTCCGCGGGAGCCGGCTCACGTCAAGGGCCGCCAGCAGCTCGGGGCGTGTGCCATCGCTGTCAGGCTATCTCGAGTGCAGCCGATTGCCTTTCTGTATCCGAATCGGCATGAGTGCTGCAGTGCTGGTGAGCGCGGCGTGCTGCTTGGTGCGGAGCCGACGCCGACGCCATGCCAGACGGCGTCTGTGTGAATGTGTGTCCGGTGTGAAAAGAACATGGGAGAACTCTGTGATGCGCTTCATAGGTAGGTTCACGTGGGGCCACCGTCTTCGAGTCAGAAAGTTTTAATGTATGTTTTGAGATATTTGATTATGTGACGTATGAAAGAGGCATTAAGTTAGACGTGTCCAAGTATTGTTTTGCACATAATGCAGTGATCGATTGCTTACGTGATGAAAACGACATGCCGGGATTCTTGTTTCTACCTGGTTGTTTTCTTACGCGGCAGCTGGACCAAGTTGACTCACGTCATATGCGTAAACATGTCCGGGAAGCTCACTGAGCCCGCCTCGACTGAATCCGGGCCGGCTCTGACCTGTGTTTGTCCGTATCCTGCTGGCGTGCGGCCGTGTCCTGTTGGCCTGTGTTTGTCTGTATCTTGCTGGTTTGTGTTTGCCGTGTCCTGCTGGCCTGTGTTTGTCGGGGTCCTGCTGGCCTATTTATGTCCGTGTCCTGCTGGCCTGTGTTTGTCTGTGCCCTGCTGGCCTGTAATTGTCCGTGTACTGCTGGCCTGTAATTGTCCGTGTCCTGCTGGCCTGTGTTTGTCTGTGTCCTGCTGGCCTGTAATTGTCCGTGTCCTGCTGGCCCGTGTTTGCCCGTGTCCTGCTGGCCTGTGTTTGTCCGTGTCCTGCCGGCCTGTAATTGTCCGTGTCCTGCTGGCCTGTGTTTGTCCGTGTCCTGCCGGCCTGTAATTGTCCGTGTCCTGCTGGCCCGTGTTCGCCCGTGTCCTGCTGGCCCGTGTTTGTCCGTGTCCTGCCGGCCTGTGTTGTCCGTATCCTGCTGGCCTGTGTTTGTCTGTGTCCTGCTGGCCTGTAATTGTCCGTGTCCTTCTGGCCTGTAATTATCCGTGTCCTGCTGGCCTGTGTTTGTCCGTGTCCTGCTGGCCAGCGTTTGTCCGTGTCGGGGCCTGTAATTATTCTTGTCCTGCTGGCCTGTGTTTGTCCGTGTCCGCTGGCCTGTAATTATCCGTGTCCTGCTGGCCTGTGTTTGTCCGTGTCCTGCTGGCCCGCGTTTGTCCGTGTCGTGGCCTGTAATTATTCGTGTCCTGCTGGCCTGTGTTTGTCCGTGTCCTGCTGGCCTGTAATTATCCGTGTCCTACTGGCCTGTGTTTGTCCGTGTCCTGCTGGCCTGTGTTTGTCCGTGTCCTGCTGGCCCGCGTTTGTCCGTGCTCCGCTGGTGAATCGTGAGCGGAGCCTCCTGCTCCACCGCTCCTCTCCCTCCTCCTCCTCCCCGCAGCTGACGAGGCGCCGGCCCACTCGCTCCGGCCGTGGCGTCCCTGCCCTCCGTCGCCCCAGACCTGGCACCGCCCCTGTCCTGGCACCTCCCTGGTCCTGGCACCGCTCCTGTCTTGGCACCGTCCGACACCGCCATGCGTCCTTGCTCCAGGTAGAGGCGCCGGGCTGCCAGAGGTGGTCCCGGTGGGGGAGGGGGGCGTCCTCCCGGTCTCTGCGTCATCCCATGCCTTTTTGCGACTGAACGCACATGCTCACATCCCGTCGCGGGAAGCGTGTACGCGAGTATGACGTCACCGGCCGTGCGTCGGTTGTGACGTCACGCGATCGCGCACACCGGCTGTTGGAGGTGGCGCCGGTCGGCGTCGGGCCGTGTTTACGCTGGGGCTTGGCAGGCGTGGCCCGCCGGCCACCGCTGACCTTTGCTGTCGAGCCGCCCGGAGCGGCTGGACGGACGCTGGTGGGAGGTGGGCCGGGCGTGGATCAGCCGATCAACGGTGCGGGGGGGGGGTCGGCTTTTTGTCGCCGCGTTGATATGCGCCCGTCGTTTCGGCATCGACGTATCTGTGGCGTGGAATCGTGTAGGCGTCGTATTTGCACGTGCTTTTGGCTTATCGGGCCGTGCGCGAACTGACAATGGCGCTCGTGTTGGGCCCGTACACCCGATGCGGTGTTCACGCATTGTTATCACGGCTACGGCCGCCCACGTCCGCCGCCGTCAAACGGCTGCCGTATTTCGGCGGACAAAACAGCAGCCGGCCTGTGTGGGCGGCGCGTGAGCTCTCGGTAACCACTGCAGACTCGCGCTCGTGTGCCGGCGTGCCGTCGTAACCGCCACCCGGCCGCCGCCGGCCGATGCGTGAGCCGATGCCCAGAGCCGCGCGCTCACGCCGCGTGACGCTCCGTTTCAGAACTTCGACTTTGAACAGGCCGAGATGGCAGAGGGAGGGGGCTCGCCGCCCCCCATATCCCGCTGTCGCGCCGCAGGGAGGTGGACGACTCGCCGCTGCACAAGCAGAGGACCGCAACAAGGAGTGTGAGTCGACGCGCCGTGGCGCCGCGGCCGAGACGCCGGCGTCGCCGACGCTCTGCCGGTCAGGGGCGCTGGCGCCACTGACGCGCTCTCGTGTCAGGGGCGCAACGCTCGGACATGCTGCAGAGTGAGGGTGGTGACACCGTGACACGTAGTCGTGTCAGTGAGATTGACGCCTTGGTACCATGCTGTGTCGCAGACGATACCCAGACAGGCTGCCGTTCATGACGATACCCAGATACGCTGCCGTAGCCAGGACGACACCCAGACTCATTTTCGTGTCGAGGATGACACCCAGACACGCTACCTCGTCAAAGATGTCGTCCAGACACGCTCCGTGTCAAAGATGTCACTCAGACACGATGCTGTGTCAAAGACGACACCCAGACGCGCTGCCGTGTCAAAGATGACGCCCAGACGCGCTTGTGTCATGGTACTGACACGGGCGTCTCATATCGGCCGGCGGCCTGAGTTCGCGGGGGATGCTGTAGTGGCGCTGTCGGCCGCAGCCGGGGTGCGACACCGCAACACCAGCAGTGACACGCTGACACCGGCGACACGCCTCCTCCGCCCCGCCCCGACCCCGGTCCAGCCGGGTCGGCCCGCCGCGCCCGCCGCCGTGTCGCTCCGGCCCGGTCGGCCGCCGAGGTGGTCTGGAGGCTGGCGCGGCGGGGCGGGTCACGGCGGCGGTGGCGACACCCGAGCCGGGATCGGCTCATCGGGCCGTCCGCCGGTGACATCTGACCCGAGATCGGGTCGGCCCGGCCGGCCGGCGCGGTGATCTGACCCGGCATCGGGTGTTGCCGGTGCTCTAAAGCGACGCGACGCGCTGTCGGCCTTGAGCTCCAGCCGAAGGAGGTGGCGAATCGTCCATACGTGACGCGCCCCTCGCGCTCCAAACCACGGGCGGTCGCGGCGGCGGCCGGCCGGCCTCGGCCGACCCGGCGGGCGACAGCTGGTCGGGAGGGCCGCCTCGTTGGGTCCGGCTGGCCACCGCTGACCGTTGCGGCCCGTCGCGTCTCTGGGCGGGCCTCCTGTTTGTGTTGGCCGGGGGTGGCGGCGGCGGCAGCGCCCGGCCGCCGCCCACCGTCTGGCGCCGGCGCGGCTGCTCGGGCGGCCTCGGCAGCGCGGCAGCGCGGCAGCGGCCCTGGTCTGAGGGCTTGGGCGGCTTCAGGGGAGGCACGGCTGGCGTCCACCGTCTGGTGCCGGCACGGCTGCTCGGGCGGCCCCGGCGGTGCGGCAGGGCCCAGGTCTGAAGGCTCGGGCGGCTTCAGAGGAGGCACGGCCGGCGCCGGGCTCCGCAGCCGGTCAGACCCTGAACCGGCGAGATGGTCCCCTGGAGACTGTTGGAGGGACCAAGAGGCGTGCTGAGACCAGAGATTGCGGTGGGGCGTGTCAGCAGTGGCACTGTTGGGCAGCGCTGGCGCCGGCTCCGCAGGAGACTCCAGCTAATGCCCCACCGTACATGATCGCCGCACGCCGTAACAGCCGTCCAGCACTGCCATCGAGTCGTCCCGGGTCACGGTGGGCGTCCGCAAAAGGCAGCCAAATGACGTCATCCATCACAGCTGGATATGACTAATGTCGGCTTAGCGGGCGGCAGTAAGTCACCGGCGCGCGTCCGTCTCTCTAATGGCGATCGCCTTTGTCGGAGGCTGCTGCTTGCATAGCGGCTGGTGTTATCTGAGTTGTTTATCGGGCAGAGGATGTCCAGGAATCTGACGTGACGGATCTGGGTGTTTGTACGGCGGCTGGCCACCACGGCGGCCTGATGCCGCCTGCCGGTGACAGGACGACATTGACCTAGCAGAGCAGCCTCGGCGCTGTGTGCGCACGCCCATGGAGGCAGCGGCCGGCCAGGCCTGGGGTGCGGTCGGAGCGGCTGCCTGGCTGCGACTTGCGATGCGTGTGGCGCGGTGGTTTGTCGGTGATGGCTGGCTGCCTTTTCGGGTGCTGTCCCCGAACCGTGGCATGCATAAATGCAGATGCGGGCATGCTGTTGGGACTGACGATAGGTCAGTGCAGCATGACAGGTGACAGGTGTGTGACGGCTGTGACGGCTGTGACGACTGTGACGACAGACCAGTCAGGCTGCACTGACTGGTGACGGCTGTGACGACAGACCACACACTCAGGCGGCACTGACTGGTGACGGCTGTGACGACCGGTGACGGTGTTGTCCGTCTTTAAGGCGCGCGCTGGACCGGCCGGCCCCGGCCTCAGCCCCGGCCCGGCCCCGCTCCGGGCCGGCGCTGTGCGGCACCCCGCCGGCCTGGTGGGCCCCGCGCGGCGCACTGCGCTGACCGCCAGCCCCGGCCCGGCCACAGTCCGACCGCTCGCTGGGCCACGCACTTCTCGCGGTGCGCTGTTCTACATGCGTATCGTGTAAGCGTGATGGAAGCCATCACGTCACCATCAAGCCGTCACCATCACGTCGCCATACACAGCGTCCAGAGATGTGCACACAGAGGCGTACATCCAGCCATGCATCACGTGGAGTTCATTTGCAAGCTTAAGTTGCTGCTGAAATCATGCCGGCAGCGGCCGGGGAGGCGTGCGTTAACGTGCGTGCTTTGGCGCCAGTGACGTGTGTGACGGTTTGCGTGCGTGCGTGTCTGCCGCCCCTGACCGCCTGTGGGCGCGCGCGGCCGCCGCCAGTGACGTGCCCTCCCTCTGTCGACAGCGCTGAAGGTGAAGCTGATGACGCGGCGTCCGATGAACCAGCGGGGACCAGGGCATCCTGCCGTGTGAGTCCGCCACCTCAGCTCGCCAGGCCGCCCACGCCCACCGCTCACGTGGCATGGGCGGCCGTCGTAGCCAGCGCATCGGATAGAGTGTCCGGACGTGATGTTGTTTGGTTACTCTGTGCAGTCCGTGTCCCCGGATCTGTAGGCGGGATCGGGTGAGAGCCGCCGCCGGGGCCGTGTTGCGCCGCTGGCCTAATGTGGCATCCTTGTAGCCGTCGGTCGGCCCGCGCGACTCCGTACGCAGCGCTGCCGTGCGACGTTTAGCAGGACGAGCCGCTCCGGCGGTCCACAGCCGTGACGGCAGAGGGGGGGGGGACAGGGGGAGGAGGCGAGGGGGTTCGGGATCGGCGGGATCCTGCTGACCAGCGGCCACCACGATGCGTCCACGGTGAGGTCCAGAGAAGCTCGACAGAGGCCGGCGAGGGCGGCCTGGCGCGGCGTGTCCTGGCGCGTGCCGCGTCAGGACTGCCACCCCGGCGCCGAGACGGTGGCGGCGGCGGCGCCGTCCGGCCTGTGACGGCAGCGGTTCGCCGAAGCGGCGGCGGCTGGCGGCGGCCGGGCGTCCGCCGGTCCGCTGTACTGGCCTCTGACTGGGCCCGTGTCGCGCCAGCGGCGGCGGCTGGTGGCGGCCGGGCGTCCGCCGGTCCGCTGTACTGGCCTCTGACTGGCCCGTGTCGCGCCAGCGGCGGCCGGTCCGCTGTACTGGCCTCTGACTGGCCCCGTGCGCGCCAGCGGCGGCCGGTCCGCTGTACTGGCCTCTGATGGGCCCGTGTCGCCCCAGCGGCGCGGCCACCGCGATCTCCGCGGCCGGCCGCCGGAGTCTGTAGTGTTAGTCACGATCGGAGGGCCGGCTCGGGTCTGGCCCCGGCGGATGGCGGCGGCGGCAGAGGGATGGGTTGATCGGGGCAGCTAGGAGTGGGCTCCACTGGAAGGTGGGTGCACCACATGACCCAGTGTGATGTTCCCACTGCACCAGTCGTGTGGGAGGGGGCGGCGCTGACACTGGCGCAGGTCCAGCTGGGGGGATTAGTCGGCACGGCGAGCGACAGCTGAGAATGCGCCCGACTGCGCTGTCATCTTTGGTCAGGGCTGCCGGCGGTGGGCCCGGGCGGGCGCCGGCTAACGTCTCGGAGCGCTGCGATACCGGCAAAGCCCGACGATCGTCACCAGAACGCTGATGTCTCCTCCCCTCGAGCGGGGGGTCGGCATCAGTGCGTGTGGGGACCGGGCGGCGCCGGCCGATCCCATCTGGTCACGCGCTCGCCGTCGCCGCGTCTCCGGCCCACTCTCCTCGCGCGGGATCGGACGGCCGATCTGAGTCGCCCGGCCGTCGGGCGTCCCTCGCGCGGCCGTCCCGCCCGGCGCCGTCTCTCCCGGCCGCGAACAGACCGCTCGTCGCCCTCCGCGCCGGCTGTCGCGCCCCGATCACCGAGAGATGCATCTCAATGTGACGCGCCGGCCGGGCGCTCGCCGCGTTTTCACCGGCCGCGGCGGCCGACGCGTGCCGCGGTGCTTTCGAGACTCGGCGGCGTTTGCGCCACGACGGCCGGCGCGCCGTCTGTCGGCCGGCTGGCGCTGGCCACCGCCGTCGACGAGCCGCGTCGCCTTTGTCGCGGCCGTGAAAGCGCCCGCCGCAGGTCGCATTCCCGGCTTTGTCCGCCGGCGGCGGTGGCGTCGTCTCTGCGGCTTCGTCGCCAGAGATGCCCGGCTCGTTTCACCCGTTCGGCGGCGCACGCTCGCCTGCGCTGCGGCCGGGGCGCCGGTCGGGTGGGTTCGCCGCCCCTCGCCGGTCGTCTGCACGTGTCATCCATGGCCGTGTGACCGCACTAACCGGGTCGGCCAGGCGGTGTTAGACGTCAGGCCGGCGCGTATGATTTGCGAGCGGCCGGCCGGGGTGCCGGCGAGCCGTCCGCTCGGGGTCAGAGGTGGCCGGTGAGTCAGCGCCGGCCTGACCCGACCCCGGCGGCCGTGGCCACCGTTTGCGCCATCGGCCGGCCAATTCGATTAGGCGGCCGCGCGCACTGCCAGCTGAATGCGATTGCGGCGCGGCGCAGGGGGCCGAGTGGCGCGGCCGCTGACGAAACGGCCGTCCAAGCGGCCGCGGCCGGCCCGTCGCCGACAACGGGATACCCGGGCCGCCGCGGACAACGGCGAAAGCCGAGTCTTCTGCGGACTGCCCGATCCGCCGCGAACAACGGGGGAGAACCATGTCTTCTGCGGACAGCAGGGGACTGCCGGGCCTGCCGCGAACAACAGGGGACAACCATGTCTTCTGACGGACAGGGGACTGCCGGGTCCTGCGGAACAACGGGGAGAACCATGTCTTCTGCTGACACAGGGGACGCCGGGCCGGCGCGACAACAGGGGAGAACCATGTCTTCTGCGGACAGCAGGGGACTGCCGGGCCTGCCGCGAACAACAGGGGACAACCATGTCTTTGCGGACAACGGGGCCGCCGGTGGCCGCGGACAACAGGGGACAACCATGTCTTCTGCTGACACAGGGGACTGCCGGGCCGTGGCGGACAACGGGGAAACCATGTCTTCTGCGGACAACAGGGGACTGCGGGCCTGCCGCGAGCAACAGGGGACAACCATGTCTTCTGCGGACAACAGGGGACTGCCGGGTCCGGGGCGGACAACAGGGGGCAACCATGTCTTCTGCTGACAACAGGGGACTGCCGGGTCCGGGGCGGACAACAGGGGACAACCATATCTTCTGCTGACAACAGGGGACCGCCGGGTCCGTGACGGACAACAAGTGACGGCCGTGTCCGAGGGGCATCAGTCGTGTTCGCGGGGACACCAGGGCCCGCCGCGCACGGCCGGTGTGTCAGCTGCGCGCATGCAGCGGTGCGATGGTGTTGGCTCCATTCGCGGCAGGCCGGCTGATCATCAGCACTGGTGGGACGGGTCGGGGTGATGTGGACTAGCGCCACCTGGCCCATATGGTCACCGGGCTGCAGATCTGCCTGGCGCCTGCCGTGCCTGGCCAATGACCTGACCAGGCGGCCAATGCGGTCACTTGGTCTGATCTGACCGGACCAAACCTGAGCTGGTCTGGTCGGACCAGACCTGACGCGACCTGACCTGACCTTATCTGACCTGTTATGACCTGCCGCAGCGCTGAAGGCGTCACCGGCGCTGTACGAGCAGCGCCAGCGGCTGGAGCGCGCCAAGACGGGGGACCTGCTCAAGGCCAAGATCCAGCGGCGGCCCGACCGGCAGGAGCTGGTGCGTCAGCACATCCTCGAGGACACGGGCAACGTGCACCCGGCGCTGGTCGAGAAGCAGCGCCGGCTGAAGAAGGCGCGCCTGGCTGATGCACTCAACGACCAGCTGTCGCACCGGCCGGGCGTGCTCGAGCTGATCAAGGCCAACATCCTGCACACGGACGAGACCGTGGAGAAGGCCGTTAAAGGTGAGTCGGCGCGCCGCCGCCGCCGCGGGCAGCGGCAGCGGGGGAAGGTCACACCAGGCGGATGGGCACAGTTTGGGAGGGGAGGGAGGAGGAGGTGGTGATGATGAGCGCCGACTGGGGTGTCGATCCGTTGGGTCGGTTGTAGCGTGTGGGAAGGCGGTGGGTCGCCAGCTCGGTGCACCCTCACCTTCGTACCAGTCCTCTGTGGGGATGGGAGTGATGTGTGCGCCGGCCTAACCGGCTGGTGCGCCGACGACATTGATCTGTAGTGTCTGTCCTCCGTCAGTTTCCAGTTTGCGCATAGTGGTGCTCATTGGAAAGGTAGGTACACGTAGTTGGGGGTAGGTGTTCGTCTTCTTACTTCAAACATAAATGACCTTAACAACACTGATGTGATCGTAAACCCGTCTCGGGACGTTCGAGCGTGGCGGGACGTTCAAGCGAGCGTTGAGAAGCTCCACCAGATGGTCAACGAAAGCATCCGCGGTGTCCAGGTCTGCGAAAACCTTTGAGAATCATGCGTGAGGCCATGTAGGGATACATGGCCTAACCTATGACCATGTAGGCCATGTAGCTGCATGTATAAGTCCCCTGCCCTCGTACTGACCTGCCGGTCATCTAATGACGCCAGTACAGCGGAACCTGGACAGAACCGCGTGGACCCCTGCCCCATCCCGGCGTACGGGAGGAAGTTTGACGTGGTCGCTGGTCGTCTCTCAGGAGTTGAAAACGCTAGCGTCCATGCCGGACCCAGCGATGGGCAGGGCGGCACCATGTCGGCGACCGGTTTGCCTCTGGCCTGGTGAGCGCGGGCAGGGCGTCTTCAGGAGAACGGTGATGAAGTGATGAGATGAAAGAGGCCGCTACCCCGCGCCCCCCCCCCGTCTCAGTTCCAGAGGCCGCCACCCCGCCGCCCGCCGCCGTCTCAGTTCCAGAGCACCACCCGTGATGTGATGGAGCAAGCGAGCGCTCTGATTTATGGCCGATACAGCGCTCAAGATAATACACAGTCGATCGAGAGCGCGGGTGGCCATGTCGGCCCGGCGTCTCGGAAAACACCGTCGATCGGTGTGAAGATCGGCCACCGTTCACAGTGGTCCTAACATTTACCGGGGATGCCGGCGAAGTCCGGAAGGAAATGTTTTCAGCAGGGTGCTAGCTGACCGCGGAGTGGCCTCGGTTCGCCTGACATTTAAACGTGACATGAAGAGTGGTAAACGTAGCATTAAGAATGGTCCTCTTGCGTTTGTCGCGTGAACCTTTTGCGTTTTTCAATAGTGACGCGTATGTGAACCGATCAGCCAGCCAACTCTGTTTCGGATAACCTCATTGGAAGCGGCTTGCACTTCGTGACTTCTGTTTCCAGCCCGACCCGGCCGGGGCGAACGGACCCTGACGCGCCGCGATCAGCGGTGCTGTCCGACGTCTTATCTGACCCTCCGGCCCGGGCCGCCGCCGGCCGACGGGGAGGGCGCTGTGACGGCACTCTGTCGCGGTGTCGGCCCCGCCCCGCCCCACACTTCCCCGATCTGACCTGAGCTGACCCGTCTTCTGCGCTGTTCCGCAGAGGGCGCCATCGACTTCCGCCCGACGTCGCAGGGTGAGGTGCGCCGCAAGCCGCCGGTGGCGTTCGGCGGCCTGCGGCCGGGGACGAGTCGAGCTCAGACGCGGGCAGCCCGGACGGCCCGCCGCCGCCGTCGCCGGCGCCAGCCCCGGCCGCGGCCGCCGCCGTCGCCACCGTCGCCGCCTGCGGGCCGCCGCCGCCGCCGGTGGCCGCCGCCATCT
>NW_023597055.1:24897046-24947536 GCF_011947565.3 Pollicipes pollicipes
CTCTCTTTCTTTTTCTCTCTCTCTCTTTCTATCGCCCTATTTCTGTTGCTCCCTCCCCATCCTCTTTGTCCCTCCCTCGTCATCCATTTCTCTCCCCTCACTTTCAGCTTTCACTTTACCAACCTCTATTTCTCCCCCTGCCTTTCTCCTCACACTCCTGGACTCAGCTCTCCTATTTTGGCGCCCCGCCCCACTGTGCCCTCCCTGCCTCCGCCCCTGCGCGTGCACCGCTGCCAAAGCCGCCGCCACAAGCGCACCCAACTAGGTTAAACTGTCGTCCGCTGCCGCCGGCGCCGCCCATCTCCAAAAGCCGGTTTGGTCCGCCAGCTGACGTCCGGTATGCGCCGCCGCCAGCGCCGCCGGCGGCCGGCAGCGGAACTAGCCCGGCGCCGGAAGGCCCGCGCGCGGGTGACAGGGAGCACACGTGCGCCGTGTGACGACGAGTCCAGGTGCCACCGGATGACAGGAGATGAACAGAGTGCGCCAACGGCCCTCACAGACTGGCGCAGGATGCCGCGAACAGCTCTCACAGACTGGTACAGGGAGACTGGAAACAGCCCTCGCAGACTGGCACAGCGAGGCCACGGTCTCGTCCGTCATGACGTCACGCATCAGCTAGACGTATTGTCCTCCGATAAGGATATTACAGGCTGGGAATTTTTTTTGCAACGTAGACACCCCAGTAACAGACCACGTTATAATGTTATAAACGGTGTTTTGCGCCGTTCCGAGATTTTCAGCACTCGCCGATGTAGCTGGCCGAATGCCATAACACACGACGCGATGACTGTCGCACCTATCTACGCACGGTCGTGTGCAAAACACCGATCAAGTCAGATCTCAGCAACAACGGACGGTTGTGGGCAGCTACAGTTGCCACTGCAGGCATGCACTGCATGTAAACAGCTGCCGCGAGTCTCATGTTAATGCTAGAAAACCCAACGGCAGGGGAGGAAAGGCGCAGGCGTCTGCCGCTGCCCCACGCTGCTCAGGCCAGGTCGTCTGTAAAAAATGTCCGCCACCCTCAGGTCGGCCCTGGCCTGGCTCCAAGGTAAATGGTGCCATTGTTCGCAGCCCTCCCTCCGACATGGAGATCCGAGTAAAAATGGAACAGAACAACAGCTAAATCTCTGTGAGACGTACACACTAACACACCGCCGCCGTTCA
The DNA here is from genome assembly GCF_011947565.3 of Pollicipes pollicipes. Classification (NCBI taxonomy): domain Eukaryota; kingdom Metazoa; phylum Arthropoda; class Thecostraca; order Pollicipedomorpha; family Pollicipedidae; genus Pollicipes; species Pollicipes pollicipes. The sequence goes on from NW_023597055.1 coordinate 24,898,214, forward strand.
CGTAGCCATCTGCATATATAAAGCCCATTCTCTCTAACTGACTCTCCCTCTCTGTAAACGCCCCTCTCCTCACCTTTCTTCCTCGTGATCTCTCTCTCTCTCTCTCTCTCTCTCTCTCTCTCTCTCTCTCTCTCTCTCTCTCTCTCTCTCTCTCTCTCTCTCTCTCTCTCTCTCTCTCTCTCTCTCTCTCCCCTTTCTCTCTCTCTCTCCTTTTCCATCTCTCTCTCTCTCTCTCTCTCTCTCTCTCTCTCTCTCTCTCTCTCTCTCTCTCTCTCTCCTGATCTCTTTCTCACTGCCTGATAATGAACAATTACATTGGTTTTTGTTTACATTGGTTTACATTGGTTTTTACATTGGTCTTATTGGTTTTCTCTCGCTGCCCATTTCTTTCTTCTTTGCGCTCCGTCTCACATCCTCCTTTTTTTGGCTCACCACTGCCCTCTCTATTCCCTCCTTCTCCGCCTCTCAACCCCTTTTTTGCCCCCCTACCTTTGCTTTTCTTCTTTCCCCCTCTCTTTCCATTCATCCCTCGCCCCCGCCTGCCTCCTCGTGCACATGCATAACGCAGAATCAACGCCTCCACTGCCACCTAGCCTGCGCGTGAAACGCTCCCGGCCGAGATACGCCAGTGCTCGTCTCTGCGCCCACATTCCAGAGCGACAGCGTCACCTCCGCGTGTTCAGCTCGACCGGTGGGGGGGAGGGGGGGGGGGGGGTGAATGCCTGCTCCCGTCAGATGGCGCATGCGCTCTGCGTGGCGTGACGTGAAGCGCCATCTTGCGGCCGGCGGCGCGGCGGCAGGCCGCACGCGCCCCGCCGCGATGCCGTTTGTTTAGGCCTTATAAATGGGCCGGCCGGGCGCGCCGTTGGACAAGACAGATGGCGCAGGAGGACGTGGTGCACGCGCGCGGCGCCACCGGCACACGGAAGTGGACCGGGCCGATGCGCGCAGCATGGCTGGTGACAGCAGGAGCAAAGGACGGGTGAAGCGCTGGTGACTGATAAATGGGCGTGCTTGCGTCGGCATAGTCTTGCTAACTGATGTGCGTGTAACAGCTAAGCAATAACGGGCGTGGTTCATGTCTGACTGTGTTCGCTGTAAGATGAGAAAAAGAAGGCTGCTGACCCTGACGGCAAAATGATGCATACTTGTGCAAGGATCCATTTAAATCCTGCACAGACCCCGCAGCACAGCGTAACCCACCGCTATGCGTCGGCGATGTGTGCGAGCTGGATGACAGTACGGTCACTGTCGGTTCTGACCATGCTGTGATACCGTGCCTCGGAGCGATACCGCGCCCGTCGCCCCGTCCGGCCGGCACTCCTCCGGACACTCCCCGAACACTCCTCCGGTCTCTCCCCCGGCTCTTCCCCCGGGCACTCCCCGGCCACTCCTCCGGTCTCACCCGGCACTCCCCGGGCACTCCCCGGCCACTCCTCCGGTGTCTCCCGCGAGCACTCCCTGGGCACTCCCAGGCCGCCCGTCCGCTCGACTCGGCAACTGCTGCAATCGTGGACGCCTTTCACGCGAGCCAACCAGAAAATGGCGTACCAAATGGTTTTTGCTGCCAGCCGGCCGGCTGAAAAACAAGTGGCAGCGGGCGGCGACGCAGGCCCGCGCGTGTGACAGCACTGCTCTCGTTAGCGCGCCGCGCCGCTGTCGCCGAGGTGTGCCGGATGGGCTCGCGCTCCGTAGCTCACCCGTAAGGACATCGAGCTCAGGGGGTGGTACGTGGGAGCTACTCATGAGGGGAGCGGCGGGCTCAGGGGCCGCGGAGGCGGCGGGCTTGGGGGCCGAGCGACGGGCGGCGGGCTCGGGGGCCAAGCGACGGGCGGCGGGCTCGGGGGCCAAGCGACGGGCGGCGGGCTCGGGGGCCAAGCGACGGGCGGCGGGCTTGGGGGCCAAGCGACGGGCGGTGGGTTCAAGAGCCAAGCAACGGGTGCTGTTTCGGCGGCATCGCTGAGCCCAGCCGCACCCACCAAATCTGCTGCGTGGAAATCCAGTTCTGACGACTATCACGTAGTACTCATTCGGAGGCAAATTTGGCTGAAATGGACCAGTCTTTGCCATGGACTCTGGGCGTGAGAGGGGGACCAAGAGAACGAGAGGTGCCCCAGCTCTTGCGAAAGGTAACGGCGTTACATGGAAAGCAAACCTTTCGAGACATTACTGCACCAACGTTCCCCCCTCTTCCCTCTTGCCCACCGTGCCTCTCCGTGTGCCTGGTGTGCTCGCTGCCGGCGGCGGCCGTGGCCGTCCTGGCCGGGTGCGGGGCGCCAGCGCTGGAGACAGCCACACCATTTGTTTGCTCACACCCGGACCGTTGTCTGCGCTGGAGCCGAGCCCCCCCCCCCCCCCTCCCCCCCCTCCGGCGGCCGACACCGCCGACACCTGCCGCCGCTCCGGTACGGCCGGAAGGCGGGAGCGGGGCGCAGTCTGAGGTACCGCCGGTAGACTGGGGTGTGGCGGACTGTTGTACAGGCACACAAGACAACAGGGCGGGGCAGACTGGGGTAGGTACAGACACAAGACAACAGGGCGGGGCAGACTGGGGTAGGTACAGACACCAGACGGGAGCTGGTGTCTGTGGAGCTGACTGCTGCCCTCTGGGGAACAAAGGCTAGCCCCTGCCGACATTGACAAGTGATTTCATGGACATAACGAACGCAGAGCCTTCATCGTGCTCACAAATGATAACTGGAATGAGTTAAATTATTCGTCATCCACATTTGCAAAAGTAAGTGCAGAACTCCAGCAGTAATGTCGGCCCCCTGGAGATTATTTTTGTCATCAAATGGCATGGCCTAATGTAAAAAGTCTGAATTTGTTATAGCCCCAGCCACACGAAACAGTTGGCCGTTGCGGTCTGGACTCTTGCACACAATGCACGGACGAACAATGTCTACGTATATCCTTGTCATGTCATGTCATGTCATTGGGGCTTTACGACGCACTCAGCTGCTGAGGCTATATGGCGTCGCCTGCCTCTCACCCTGGCAGGAAGGGCGGGCACCGCGGGGAATCGAACCCCGTACCTCTGGTTTCCCAGACGCGTTAACCACTACACTACTGGCACCCTCTACGTATATCCTTTGAAGGGATCAATAAAAGGGAACACGAATACTGGCTTGCTTTAAGACGGGTCTCCAGCAGCAGGCGGTGGGGTAAAGATCAGAGTCTGGCTGAGAACAGGCGAGCCTACCCGGCGCAGCGACTGGCCAACATACCGGCCCGCCGAGCGGCGGCCAAGATGGCCGACACAACCTGTCTGGAAATCGAGCCCTGCAAAGTTCAAACGGCGTTAAGCGACGTTCCCTACCAGCTGCTGAGCAGAGGCGCACCCAGCAGTTCGTGTCGGGGAGGCAGTGGGGGTCAAGTGACCTGTTGACCCATGGTGGTGGCGACAAACCGATGAAAACTCTTTGAATCTTGAGAGGGCAGAAATCTGCGCGGAGAACGTCGCCAAAGTTAAAGTCACGAGGACTGCGCAATGTCCTCTAGATCCGCGCTTGCCCACATGTTTGTCGAGGGAATGGCTGGTATTTCCTCGTGTGCCGTGAGTCAGACAAGAACAACAAGACCGTGCGTCACAGAAACAATCAGCACCATCAAATGTCATCTCTAAATCTAGCGGCCGTTGTTTCTCTATCGGCTTGTCTTTGGCACGCACCTTCCTACTACTTTTGGACTTGCGCGAAGCCGGAAGTAAATTTGGGCTGCTATCAAACAGTACAGTGAAATAGGTGTAGAGCAATAAGTAAGGCATGAGAGCAGGCAACGCGACGAGGCGGGAACATAAAAGCAGAGGACAAATTGCCGTTACCCATACAAACCGTACACAACCGAGCAGAGCTGTGGAAGTGTATAAGATGTGCGGGTGGGATGGGTTAGGGTTTGGGGAGGGCGGGGAGCTCAGAACGCGTGTGATCCAGTGAGTGGAACAACACAACCAAGTGGAACACAGACAACCAAGCGGAACCCACGCAACTGAGCGGAACACACAACTGAGCGGCACACGCACACGCAACCAACCGGGGCACACACAAATGCAACTGAGTGAAACAGACGGCCAAGCGGAACTCAAACAACGGAGTGGAAATTCGAATTAATTACTGAGCTTGATGGAGTAGACGGAATCTCAGCAGTTTCTTCCTCCCAGGAGACGCTCTTCGTTTGTTTTACACACTTGCAAGCTTTTAACGAGCTTGGCAGCTTGGAATCGCATTTATACATGTTCAGAACAGCAAAATGAAAATGCCCATCCGTCATTTTCCATTTGGGGAGCTTGACTGCCCTCCCAGACACTAACAGCAGTCTTCAAGTCAGCCATGTCACATTCCACGCGCGACAAAAAGCACCGGGAAGCGTTTACGAGCGCCAAACCACCGACCACATCCGCCGCTAAAAACCCCAACATGTCGGCCAAGAGTCGGCCGTCCTTGCCAGAACGTCCAGCGACGCTGCCCACAGAGTCGCGGCCGCTAAATATAAGGCGGCGGGTGACGGCCGGCTGCACGCGGCGTCGGCGGCGCGTCGGCGGCGGAATTTGGCGCGCCGACCGGCCTTCAGCACTCGGCGATTGTTCGCGCCAAATCGCCGGCCTGCCATGCACTCGCTCCAAGCGCAGATTAAAATCCAAATAGACGCCGCTGCCAGCGACTCTGAGTCATCTGGCGGTCCTCCGGGGAGGGGAGGGGGGTGGGGGGAGGGGAGGTAGGAGGCCGCCCACGAGCGAGGCGTCGGGGGAAATATTTACCGGAGTGAGGGGGCGCGGCCGGCGGCACTGGCACCGCCGCCACGGAGGGGCTTCCCACGCCTCTAGGCACGGGAGTTTCGGCACAGACGGCCGCGCCCAGCACCAGCCGCGACCCAGCTGTTGCCTGATCGAGCTGATCGAGATTGTGTCGGCTAATGCTGCGCTGCATGGGGGGGGGGGGGGGGCGCAGTTCTCTTTGAGGAGCCGGAGAGGAGCTGCTGACGGCCCGCGCGTGCTATACGTCGGTGTAAGGAGCTGCACGGAGTCATGACGTCATAGTGCGAAGGCAAGTGCGGACGATGGGGAGGGGGGTGTAAGCTCGTGCGGGAGCAGTGTTATCTGTACATGCTGAAGCTTGCAATGCAATGTTTCAAAAATTCTTGTAATATCACGAAACACAGTACAAAACGCAGAAAGTGTTTATTTCATGCAAAATTGGGTCATTGGGTTCCAGATAACAAATATGCAGGCAAATCTATGGATGGATACCCATACACCACAATAGATACGAAGGGCACGGATCGAAGAATTAAAAGCCTGTTTAGAAACACAGCTTTGGGCTTCCGTAACACATATCTTAAGCTTTTTGCGGACGACAGTTCAATGCATTGGCAAGTTTCGCAAATGTCACCCAGCAAGCCTGCTCAAAAGCTTTAGAATGTCTCAAATCTTGGAGATTGCTGGCACGGTATCTATATAGGATTGTTAGGATTTCCAAGCAGATCTTCCTGGCCACAAAAAATTCTCAAACTTAAACAACCTCTTCCCAAAAATGTGTCATATTCGAAACTGAATATAGATATGTAGAACGCATGGAAACATATAAAATGTTAACACACGTCATGCCATCGGGGCGCGTGAGTATGCTCTCAGGGCATGCCTTCACCGAGGCGAGGTGGAAGACAAACGTAAAGCCGTTCCTCTGCCCTGACTGCTTGAAAAGTTGGTGCCCCTCCAGGCTGCAGAGGTGTTAATCCCTGACATTAAGCTCGGCTGTGGATCCAGAGAGGCCATTGATAGATTTTTAATTTTTCAAACCTTCCGAGCCGAGGACATAGTGTTTTCTTTGGCCGGTGAACCGAGCATCAGACCCGGCCGAAAGCGTAGCAGGGCGAATTTATACCTGTCAGATCTACCGCATATGGGTGCGCTTGCGATGGTTTCGTCGATTTCGATCGGGTCACCCCACAGCCGCAATAATTGCAGTGTTCCTTGTCCCCTGCATATGTCAGTTGCTTTAAAGAGCGCAAAGTAAAGCCGTGACAGTTTATGCCGAGCCCGCAGAAAAAGGCCACCTGATCTTAATGTTGTAACACCGTAACATGGTACAATCAGTACATGGCAGAGCGACCGACGCAGAACCCGCACCCTGACTGTAAGGACGTAAGGACACCCACACTCCTGACTGTGAGGACACCTGCACTCCTGTGAGGACATCCACACTCCTGACTGTGAGGACACATGCTCTCCTGACTGTGAGGACACCAGCACTCCTGTGAGTGCACCCACACTCCTGACTGTGAGGACATCTGCACTCCTGACTGTGAGGACACCTGCTCTCCTGACTGTGTGGACGCCTGCTCTCCTGACCGTGAGGACATGCACCCCTGACCGTCAGCGCACCGCCCGGCTGTGCCGGCCCCGATCAGCCGCGGTTGGGTACGACACTGGATGGAGATGTCTGTCACATGAGAGGCGATCAGCTCCATCATGCCTCAGCTCACGCCGCCGCCGTTTGTTGTTGCCCGTCAATCCCTTCTGCGCTGCCCTCATTTCTCCGCCGATAAATGACCGAACAGCCTCAGCGCAGTTAATGCTTCCAGCTTTTACAGATTCCGTCGAGCTAATATCGCAGGAGCCATGCCGAGTGCGAGATGTTAACATGACTCTTTTGCGTGTGCTCGTTGAGTTTGACTCAATTGATCTTACTCTACCTAATTTAGCTGAGTCAGTAACTTAGCCCAGCCTACCGCTGCAACGCAAACACGGACTGCCGGAAACATCACTTCATACAGTGTACGTCTGCTATGTTAAGCCATGTATCAACCGCGCGCAGCAAAGCACGCAGCACCCTGTCGTCTGAATTGCAATATCACATCGAAATACTGAGGCACTCAAACCACTGGTAATTTGGTCTCACGTCGTCCACAGCAGCTCACAACAGGCGAAAGAAGCAGAGAGGAGGGAGGTGGCATGAAACCATACTGTGCCTACTTAAATCGTCTGAATGGCCTATAGCTGCATGATTTCTTTTCGGCGTGAATACGGCGCATGTTATACTCGTCTCCCTTTCTCGGTTGCTGTCCTTCATCTCTCTTTACCCATATTTATGAGTCAAGAAGCATGGCAGGATTGTTCTGGATAATTATTTCTCTCCACATGAACTAAATATCTCACACAAAATTTCCTTTATGCTTATTAAACAACGACATAATTATCATAACCTGGATCAGCGAAGTGTACGAAATTTCTTCAGCTCAATATCGGGGCTATTAGAAAAGACATCTCTAAGCGTCTAGTTGAGACACAAGGTCACCCACCACCCGACCACACATTCTCTGACAACCCACGACGTATGCTCTGACCTGTTACGTCCCACCTCACCAGAGCCACCTGACCACCCTCTCCAGGACAAGAGAGCATCCGACCACCCGTACCCTCTACCGCCCCTTAGCCGCACCTGCAGCGACGGCGGCCCGCCGTCACCAGCCCAAGGTCGGCACGCGCTCCACGCCCGGGCGGCATCATCGGCGAGCTGCCTCCTCCCGAGCGAGCAGGTCGTTAGCATGACTCGGACCCGGACCACTCCGATCCGTTACCGGCTGGCCCTTGACCGCGACAGCTGGGCCTCGCGCCGGTGACGCCGCAGGGTGCGGCGCCGGCGCGAGCGTGCCCCGGCGCGGCGGGAGCACCGCCTGCCCTCCCCAGCGGAGGCGGCACCACCTGACGGCCGACTCGCCGAGATTGATCGCAATGGGAGCTGCATGAGTGGGCGGTGACTGCCCAAGGTCAAGTCAGGAGACCTCGAGACGTCCGCGGTTCGAATCTTGTCGCACCACGGAACCTTCAGTGACTGAACTTAGCCTTACGGACCATGCGTGGGAGGTGACAGTACCAGCGGTATGGAAAATGTGTGCGAATCATGTGCATGTGTGGATATGTAAATGCGTGAATGTGCAAATGTGGATCTACAGATGTTTGGGTGTATATTTGTGGATTTATGGATTTGTGGATGAGTGGATGTGTGGATGTGTGGATGTGGCTTTGTGCAAAACTTGTTTTTGTGAAATTTGAATTTAAATGCGGAATGTGGATTTGTATGTGTGGATGTGGACATGTAAGCGTGGATGCGTATGTGTGGATGTAGATAAGTCAACGTGGATGTGGATCATACATTTTATGTGTGCATGTGGATGCGTGGATATGAACGCATGAATGTGGACGTTGACATGCGGGTCACAACCGTTCGAAATGAAAAAAGGAATAGGTCTGTGTTTCTCGTCGCTTGAGATGGAGATCCTTAAAAACCGAAATAGAAGTCCATGGGGCATCAGGATCGGGTATAATTCGCTCACGACGCTTACAAAGAAAACGCGGAAACTGTTCTCTTTGTGTTATCTTAGAGGGCCATGAGGGGAAGCTGGATGACAGATGTTGTTATCTTTGGGATAAACAACCTGCCATTATTAACTACGAGCTAGGCTGCACAAATAGGGGTACCTCGTGAGGCACAACTTTTCAACCATTTCTCATGCATTTTACGTAAGTTATTCACTTCTATTCACTTGTAATTTTTTAATGTAGTTGATGATAATTTGTATTGAAGAGTACGTCAGTTGCTTAAACCATTTTGCTTTCATGCAGCTTAAATGTTCTTGCTCTACAGCACCAAAAACGAATATGCTGGTAAAGAGCTATGTCTGACAAAAACCTTCTGTGAATTTAAGTTATGCTTGGATGACCTCAAGGTCATAATGGCAACAAATGTTTTTTTCATTCATCACAAATACTCAGAACGTAGAAATGACAGCTTGAGCGGTTTTTAGACCGTAATGATATGTTCTAGAATCCATACAGTGGTAACACCACTTACTGCTCGCCATCCATAGGAGCCATGCTAAAGCTAAGAAGTTGCGGCACTGCTATAATGTAAATAGTCAGCTGAGCTTTCTACTACCAGCCAAAAACAGCATTCTGTCGAAAGACTCCATCCCCACAGATAGCGATTCCTGTTTCGATTACACACAGGTTGCAGTTTCCGCCTCTGACGAAGAGCGCGAGGTCGGTCGCTCGAAGCCTACCACGGGCCGAATGTTTATGAAGCCGTCAGTGACACTCAGCAGCCTGCGCAACCGCGCTGCGCGGCGGACTGTCAGCCGAGGCACGCTGAGCACTGCTGCTAAAATGGCGCACTCGCCGCCATTAAGTGGCGCACCGGACTGCGGCCAGCCGTCGCCGTGCCGCCGGTCGGGCTGACAGACCCTGTGCCTCGTCGGCACTGCACCTGCGTCGGCTGCTGCGGGACCTCTGCCCCAGACCAGGGTCGGGGCGTACTGATGACGGCAGGGGGTGCATGTGTGTCTGTGTGTCTGTGTAACGCCGGCTGGTATGAGGTCTCCGTCTCAGGCCGGGGTCGAGGTCGCTGACCATGGCAGCGCGTGCGGCAGCGTGACGTCCAACAGCAGTCGGACGGGGGTGCCGGGCGGTGGGGCGGGGAAGGCGGCCAGCCCGCGTGCACCGCCGGCCAACCCAAGATCACACGCACCGCCACAGGAAATGCCAGCCGACTGTCGCGTGCGTCAGCCTCCTGCCACATGTGTCAGACGCCTGACACGTGTGTCAGCCATTCGGCGCACTCCCGTCTGGCGCCTTCGCCCAGAGATGCACTACAACCGGCTTCATCACGACATGAGTCAGATGGCCATTTCGGCGCGCCGGCCGCCGGTCGGTCGGGGGTCGTGTGGGCTTTACAGAGGGGAGGCGCCCGCACGGAGGGGCTGCGCTCCAGACGACCGCTCGCTGCACCCCGCCCACTGCGGTCCGCCTCTGGGCGGTCCGCCTCTGGGCGGTCCGCTCCAGACGGCCGCCCGCTGCACCCCGCCCACTGCGGTACGCCTCTGGGCGGTCCGCTCCCGACGGCAGCAGCTGTCCCGTGGCCCTGTCGTCTGTCACTGTCGGCTGCTAGCCGCAAACCATCGAGGCCTTCCCTCCAGCCGAGGCGCGGAATAAACGATCGAAATGGTTGAAATAAATGGGGGTGGAAATGCCCTGAGTCAGACGCTACCTTGTGCGCGCCGCTAGCACCTCCGTTGTACCTGCCGAAGGCTTTTATCGGTGACGTAAATTGCTGCGATAAAAATCGCAGTGCAAACCTGATTTACATTTATGAATAATTCACAAGATAAAACTTCAGCAAAGGCTGAATATTTACCTGGTTGCATCCTTTTTAACGAAATCGGACAGCAGCTTTATATTGGCAGAAGTTAAAGGTAGGTTACAGCGGTTACATTGCTGCTTTTGTCATTTATTCCTTCGGTGCGCTTGTGTGCTCCGTCCCTTTGTTAACTTGTTGCTTAATCTGTCTCTCTGCCCGTTTGTGTGTCCGTCTGTCTGCGTGTCCGTCTGTCTGAGTCCGTGCCTTGCGGCTTCCGAGCCCCAGCCGCTCGCCGGCGTCGCTGAGACGGCCCCTGCGGCGTCGTCTGACCCCGTTCCCCGGCCGCGACTGGCACGGTGTCCCGGATGACAGGAGCGTGGCCCTGCCCCGACCCCGCGCGGCCACGCGCGCAGCGGCCGAACATCCTCGGGGCGTGGAGGGGCGGCGGTAGCCTGAAGACCGTCCAGAGCGTCGAAGCTGGATGAAATGCTATCAAATACTGTGCACAGCATGAAGTGTGTTGCATGTGATGCGGTCAGGGACATTCCAGAGTATAGCTGCTCCGGGTACTGGACCGCGCTTTGATTGATCGAGACCAGCGCCGACGCCGAGTGCTTCTGACCAGCGTATGTATGTGTGAATAGCTCTAACTCCACTCAGACGTCATGCGCCATGCGTGCGTAGCGATGAATCACAGAACCCATGGCCGGCAGGAGCACCTCTGGCCGCTCCGGTCTATCAAAAACATTAATAAACCTTCTTGGAGTACGGAGCAGCTGTACCCAATCTATCTCTATTCGAAATGAAATACTGCTGTTTGGAATCAACACATTTACAGTTCTCCGAACATGGCCATCTTACGTAAGCGGGTGACGTTTACATAGCGTTATAGTATGGAAGAAAGTTAAAAACTCACACCATGCTTCGTCTGCTTCTCCCCAAGAAATCGGCTGATACACACATTTCTAGAGAATGTACCTGATGCGTTTTCACATTTGCAGAGGGAATTTCCGGGCTGACCTTTCGCTGCACCGCCGCAACCCGCCCACATAAACAAACAGCCTGAATGCCGCCGGTCCAAGCGGGCGGCAGTGCCGGCGGCGCCCCGCCAGCGCTGGCGGCGGCCACGCTAGCGAGAGCGATTCCTTCCGCCGGCCGCAGCCCAAACAAGATGGCGGCGCCGGGGCGCCGGCCGCCGGCCCCCCGCCCGGCTCGCACCTGCCCTGACCCGGTTCGCCTCCGGGTGTCTGTCTGGGCGCCGCCGTCGTCGGCCCAGATATAGAAATAGGCGCCGCGAGCCGCACGGCCACCGGCCGGCCACCCGGCGGCGTCCGCGGCGCACACGCGGCGAGCCGCGCCGCACACGCCACGCCCCCTCCCCCTCCTCCACTTGGCCAGCTGTTCCGAGACGCTGCAAGCGGGCCCACGCAGGTAAATGACTGGGTTGATGCTCATAAAACAATAGATGTTGAGGCAAAAATGCGACGAATCAGACACGGCACGAAAACTGGATGCCATGTTTCGCGCTGACATGAGTCCGATGGCAGCGGATATGATGTCTCGAACGGGGAGTTGCTGTGCTGTTTTACAGCACAGCTGTAGGTCACTTCTGCAGTATATGGGCGTGTGATACTTGGCCACACTCGCATTCGGTGTGGCATGCATCCATGATCATCACTGTTGGCACGGCTAATGAAAACGACAACTAATACATTGTGTGCACCGATGACCTCTATTTAATAAATCAACGTTAGTGACGTCACACGCCCTCAGGTTCTAAAAACACACTGAATGACGACTTGATATATTCTGAACATGGGAATGTTGAACACGAGAGCGATCATCCTCTGTTAGCCATACGACTTCACACGCTGTGTGTGTGTGTGTGTGTGTGTGTGTGTGTGTGTGTGTGTGTGTGTGTGTGTGTGTGTGTGTGTGTGTGTGTGTGTGTGCGTGCGTGCGTGCGTGCGTGCGTGCGTGCGTGCGTGCGTGCGTGCGTGCGTGCGTGCGTGCGTGCGTGTGTGTGTGTTTCCTACACTTCATGTGTTACAGAGAAAGGTTAAGTCATCGAAAAAAAATGTTGCTTTTACCCAGAAATGTGCCCAAGAAATCCATAAGAACAGGATGATCGTTGTCAGGGAGGAGTGGAAGCGTTAAGGGGAGACAGAGATTGAATACGTGCCGTGTGGGAGGAATGCGATTGAGGCGATGTTTAGGACAGTGAAGAGGAAGATGCGTGACTGTCAGTAACTCGTTACATTGATTGCATTTGTGTCTAGTTCTAACGTGGTCAAACAGGTGAGAGTAAGTTAAGATTTTATAACGCATTCTGATACAGCTAACGCTATGTTGTGTTTGGGTGATGGAGAGAATGAGCAGCACCATTTAAGCATTTTGGTTCAAACGTTATACAAATGACGTCCTTCCGTTTACATGCCCCAAAACGACTGAGCTCGACTCGTAATAGTCATTTTTAAAGGTTGAATGTCTTCTTCTGAAGATAATGGAGTTGGTGCAATTGTGTCCAATGTTTGCCATTTTCAGTCCCAACTTTGCCAAGTTATCGTCTTCCTTGTTGCCAGGAATATCAAAATGACTGGAAACCCAGAGAAAAATAACTATTTTTTCCCCGCATAATTGCTCTGGTGAGCGACTATACTCTAAAAACTAGATTCGATATGGAATTCGGATTTTTGATAGAAGTGCTGGTTCCGAAACAGAACATATTACCACATCGTGGAGTTCGTGGGATTTTATGATTAATAAGGCTTCCAATGTTGTGACTAATTCTGCTAAGAGAGCTGAAAAGAAACAAGTAAATATGAATGTCTTCTGAAATGGGCCACAGAAAGCCCCTGCCACCTTATTTTTAAATCTGAAAGAATCCTGACGTGTGCGATTACATTTTAACGCATCGATGTTTGGCTTCCTCATTTGATCCCCGCACGTAAATATATGAAGGGCTTGTTTCTAATGCTATGCATTTATACGAATACATTGCAGCCGAGCAAGGGCTTTGAAGCCTTCCAGTGTAAATTCAAGCCGTTTTAAATGTCACATGTCTCCCGCGCAGCCAGTTGTTAATACGGTGTCACCAGCCTCTCTCGCATTGACGAGATGTGTTTTCTAGTTGTAGCGACCGCTGACAACAGCGGTCAAACAGTTAGTTATTTCTCTGTGGTGAGTCCGACATGAGACATCATAATATGTACGGGAGGAGGAACGCATATTTATCAAATGATGCCAAATCACAGATGGCGATCCGTTTTTGATATTCAGCGCACCTGAATACACAAAGAAAGGAAGGCAGACTTCCTTCCGCATAAACATTGAATAATTTATATGCTGCACCTGAGATGGAGTGGCTCAAAGACGATCCCACGCAAGCTAGAGCGATGACGACGCTGGATTAAAATGGAGCTAGAATGTTGTGCAATGCTATAAGAGCATCACGCAGTCTGCCTTGGTTGCCGCATTCTTCCAGAGTTCTCATAATTTTTTCTATCCGTGCAATGCTTTCCTCGAGGATTCACATGTATTTATTCATCGTATCTGTGTTGGCAATACCCAGCGTCCTTTAGACGATACTGAAACATTCAGTGCCACTACATGGATACAACACGAAATTTAAGTGCGTACAAGACTCTCCGTTTGCCTATCTCTATCACACATTGATAGCTTAATTAAGTTGCGCAGCCGACGGTCAGTAAGAGGCGAGGCCAACTGGTGCGCAGCCGACGGTCAGTAAGCGGCGAGGCCAACTGGTGCGCAGCCGACGGTCAGTAAGAGGCGAGGCCAACTGGTGCGCAGCCGATGGTCAGTAAACGGCGAGGCCAACTGGTGCGCAGCCGACGGTCAGTAAGCGGCGAGGCCAGCTGGTGCGCAGCCGACGGTCAGTAAGCGGCGAGGCCAACTGGTGCGCAGCCGACGGTCAGTGAGCGGCGAGGCCAACTGGTGCGCAGCCGACGGTCAGTAAGAGGCGAGGCCAACTGGTGCGCAGCCGATGGTCAGTAAACGGCGAGGCCAACTGGTGCGCAACCGACGGTCAGTAAGCGGCGAGGCCAACTGGTGCGCAGCCGACGGTCAGTAAGCGGCGAGGCCAACTGGTGCACAGCCGACGGTCAGTGAGCGGCGAGGCCAACTGGTGCGCAGCCGACGGTCAGTAAGAGGCGAAGCCAACTGCAGTTCCCGCCGCAAATTTCTACAGAAGAATCAATGAACTGCAATGTTCAAACTAATTATCATCCCAAGGCACGTTTCCACGCAAATTATACACCGAATGGAATGCACCGCCTTTCCAAACTGAAACGTCAGCTCCACAGTTGCAAAAGACTGGCTTATGCAACAGTCTGGTTCTCAAATTGCGTAGCAGATGGCCGCAAGCGTGCAGCAGCTCCCACGCGCACTGACGGCGGCCGTGTGAGGAACCGTCACGGTCCGCACCGCCTGGGTCCTGACTGGCACACTGTTACGCAGTGCACGTGTGCGCTGCGGTACACCATATCCGTCCAGGCTCTGGGATCACTGCTCGAGAAGCGCTGTAGCCGCTAACTCGTTTTCAGCGTGGGGATACCACTCAGCCATGGACAGAGCGCGCGGAATTGAACCGTTGGATCACAGAGACTAGTGAGGCATCAGTTGCATCAGTGCCAGGCAGGCCGTCGGTGACTCAAGACTAGCAAAACTGGACGAATGCCGCGCGGCAAAGGGCCGCCTTCTGTCGGCCGGTGGAGCGTCTTTGTGGTCGGAGGGGGACGGAGAGTTGGGCAAGGATGTCGTGATGATTCAAGACCCCAAACGACTGGTTCGTGGAACTAAAACGCCGAGCTGAGTCCTTCCAGATGAGTTCAGCCAGGCGTTCGAGAAGTCTGGAGGTAGCTCAAGCGTGCTACGAACACTATCGGTTCGCTGTATGTGTGACTGTGCGTATGTTACGTGTTTCCGACGAATTAAGCTTGTGAAAATCTGTGTGAAAGCGTGTGAAAATCTGATGTGTGACACTTTCGATGGGCCACAACTCCAGGATATCACTGTGGGAAGCATACATCATGCTAGTATCCAGGTAAACTTATGTCCAATCTAAATGGCTGGGCTTAAATCAGCAATGAAAGCATAATGTGGGCTAATATCTTCCTCGATCGCCTCCACAGATGTTCCCGTGTTTCTGTCATGTCTCTGATGTGGAATTCGCTCTCCCGCAGACCAGCGTCAGGTCGCGGGACTCAGAGCTCAGACGGGGCCAGGACATGCACAGACAATTTGGAGCATTCTAACAAGAAATCACAACCACATTGAACAAGTGCTTCAGTACAAACAACAAGAGCGTTGCCCGTTTTCCTCAGAGTATTTACTGGTATGATGTACCCAAGGCGTATGCAGAACGACAATGCAGCACCGTCCAGGAATGCTGCAGGGTTCCAGCCGCTTCTGTTCTGGACGGCGTTCTGGGGCTGAGCCCTGACCCGTGACCCATGGCCAAGGCCATCCGCCTACAGCGGGGACGAACCGTGTCAGACACAAATCCAGGCCGAGGTCGGCACTCAACTGTTAGTTGGCAAAGGGGTGATGGTGGAGGCGCGGGTGGTAGAGTACAGAGCGAGAGTGTGAGGGGTAGGTAGAGTACAGAGGGAGAGTGTGAGGAGTAGGTAGAGTGCAGAGCGAGAGTGTGAGGAGTAGGTAAAGTACAGAGGGAGAGTGTGAGGAGTAGGTAGAGTACGGAGGGAAAGTGTGAGGAGTAGGTAGAGTGCAGAGCGAGAGTGTGAGGAGTAGGTAGAGTGCAGAGCGAGAGTGTGAGGAGTAGGTAGAGAACAGAGCGAGAGTATGAGGAGCAGGTAGAGTGCAGAGCGAGAGTGTGAGGAGTAGGTAGAGCATCGGAAAACGTTGGCTGATGCGTCTCACGCGGTGATGAACAGTGGTTCACCCACAGCGCCACGCACGTGTACTTTAAAGACAAGGAAGTAAGTCAATTGGCCAAATCAAATTTTATGTAGTAGCTATGTAGTTTGTTATAATCTTCAGTCATATACTTACATCGTATATTTGTGGCAATCATCATCAGGTCTATGACAGAAATAATGCTGTACAAAGAAAGCAAAATAGGAACACCCAAGACCAAAAACAGGTGTTGCATTGTATTTGTCAGCGCATGCTCGCACTGTTATTATTTCCATTTCCACCCTGTGTCTTGCGCCACACAGACGCTTCCGAAACTCAGATCTATCGCGAGCAAGCCTTACGGAACGAGCGGTCACTGGTCCCAGCGCCACTCGGGCACAGGTGGCGCGAGCTGATGGCGCCTCCAGCGGCGGACCAATGAAACGCAATACTGCCGCGGTCGGGAGTCTCCAAGAAAACAGACAATGGTATAACACGGCAACGTCTGGCACGGACGACGACGGTAACATTTTTGGACGTCATGATGCCCAGACTTGTGCGTCTCTTCAGGGGGCGTAGAGGTGGGCACCAGCAGGCAAGACCCCGCCTTGTGGGATAGCCCATTCCAAGGCAGCGGCAATTTATGCTGGATATGTTGGCGGCAGTGCTAAGTATTAGGCACGACGGCTGTGTCAATCACCATATCTAGGAAAGGACCAGTGCAGGTAACAATCTTAACAATGATGTGACCATCTGCTATGGTTAGTATGATCACCATGACTAAAGCGTGCATTTGCAATCTCTGGCTCCCGGTATTCAACGCACTCAAGCCACCCCCTTTTTACGGCTTAACGGAGACAACGACCGAAAATATTTATGCTTATTTTGAGGAACAAATAAATTCTTGAGCCTGCGAAAGAGCAGAAATACTATGGATGATGTCAGTCCTGTCACTTTCCGGTGGTGGTTAGCACGACACTGAACAGGGCACAAAACAATCGATCGGTTTCGGTGCCATTAGTTTTTGACCGTATCACTTAGATTTTGGTTCGCACAGCGGCTGGGAAAACAAACACGCCGAGTGATACGTTACATCAGCCTTTCCTTACTTTGGCCACAAGCCCAAGGAGGCGGAGAAAATGCCATGGAGCTCTAGCGGAGCCGCCGAGGGGTCAGCGGGCATCTGGGAAGGTCAGACAAGGACAGGCAGTACTCCTGGCATTCAGAGCGCTGGCGCAGGTCTGCGGGCCGGGTGCTGTGTTCGGCCAGTCTCGTTGCTTGTCTAAACATGGCTTTATGGCAGCCAATGATAGCTAACACTCGAACATGTTGTTTGTAGTCTGTCCGAAACTGAAATGAAATCACGCGGCACAGGAAATTCTCCTCGAAAATGCTCTGTATTTGCGTCTTCAGATCCACTAGTCACAAACTTGTTCTGGTCTTCATGTGGAGATCCTAACATAATTCGCACAGTGAGAAACACATCAGTTTGACGGCGCCAGATAAACGGAGCGATTCAGACACGACGGTTCCGTGAGCCGTGAGGGAAGCGTGCTGCAAACGGATGCCTGCACCCGCACGTCACCGGCCCCACGAGATGCTCTCGCGGAGCCCGGCCGGCTGGAATGCCAACGTACTCCGGACGGCATGCAGCAGCTCTTTGCGGAGAGCGGGGCTGGCCGGCCGGTCTAACTCTGAAGCCCCAGCGACGCTGACTCAGAAAACAAACTCGGGCTATTTTCTCTCCCCATAAGTCCCGAAGCAGACTTGTCGGGGCGGCAGGCGGGCCCTTTGCCAAGCGCCAAGAACGCCAGGCGTCATGACACACCGGCTGACACACCATGACACACCGGCTGGCACACCATGACACACTGTCTGACGAGCCGGCCCGCTCAGAAGCCGGGGTGGTGACGTCACCCGACCGCCACCGGAAGTGCGCATCGTGACGTCACATGGCGTACCTAAATAAGCAAGCTGTCTGCCCCGGATTGGTCTCCTGGTGTGCCTCTGACGTCATGAGAGCTCTTTGGCCAATAACGGACCTGTGAGGGCAAAGCATCGCTGACATCATGGCGGAATTTGGTGGGTCACCACCAGGCTCAACTCTGACGTCACCACCAGGCTCAACTCTGACGTCACTGAGTCAGCCCTGCCGCTGGCTGGGGGGTGGGGGGTAGACTGGGAAGTGAAAACCTACGTACACGACTGGAGATGTTGAGAGGGTCGTGAAATCAGGAATTTGCCTTCTGGTCATGTTGCCTAACACCGTCGGTATCCGTACCAACGTGCGCCTCGAGAATATTATCGTCGTCGAGGAGCACGACACCAGCGGTATGTAAAGAAGGAAGCCGCAGCCATACTGCTCAAAAGGGAAAAAAGATGCTCGCTCCAGATCCTCTCAGTCTTATCTCCTCTAATCTCTTATCCTCGGTCTGACTGACTTGCGACGCCCCCGCAAGCGCACTTTTGCTATTTGTGCAGTGACAGGTATGCTACATGTTGTTATAATGTTGTTGGAATTTTCGACGATAACTGCTAGTAAAGTTGCATTATTTCTATAAAAATTTGGTCTGATTCACGAGAATAGCTGATCGCATGATCTCTTTGCCATATTGCCTCTGATTCCTTCCATGGCAGCTAACATGTATCACACATCATCTAAATGACATCATTCCTGATCCATTAAACACTGTAATAGCTCGCTTCGGTTGAATCATGCTATAGCCCACTTTGATAAGGCAACAGCTGGATATGGTAAAGAAACTTCGGAAGGTACATTGGTTTAAATAAGTCGATATCCGTTCTAAAAGTGCTCCCTAAAACCGTTTAGGAAAGTTCACGTAGTTGCAGGACGCTAACGCTAATGGTTCGCGGATAAATACAAAAATCGTCTGCGGTTCAAGTGGGCTGCGTGCGAAAGTAATGCCAATAAGTTAGAAATGGCGTTGTTGCGTGCACAATACACTTCATCCCAGTAGTATTGCGTGCACTCTTTACACTCTATTAGCTCAGTTCTGTTGCGAACACTATTTGTTATCCAACGATTTGGTGACACAACACTGCGTGATTCTATGTGCGTGATGTCCGAACAATTATAATCTTGGTCAATGTCACCGTTCCATTCTTGTTTCAGTGCAGCCTTAAGGTACTGCACCAAACAATGATCATGAAACATAAAGACGGACTTTCAAATGCACTTTGATCTCTCCTTACAGTGTAGTTTATTTTGATTTTTGATTTCATTTTGTTTCAATTTGGTCAGATCCCCTTCAATTCGTTCGCATCTCCTCAGAGATGCACCATATTACAGCCAGCCAGTCATTTTCAGTGCAGCCAGCAGCCAGCAGTCAGCAGTCAGCGGCCAGCACAACCCCAGACGGTCCCATTACAATCAGACCGCACACCTCAGCTTCAGCAACCTGCAGCACTGTCCTTAGCTCGCGCGTTCCCCCCCCCCCCCCCCAAAGAGTTCAGGAAAAGTTGGAGCTCGAGGCGTTTAGCAAACACAGCATCCGGCAGCGACGTTACGCGCGGCAGTGGGACTGTTCAGTGATGCAGTGCAGGACTGACAGCTGACGTGTTGCAGTCAGTTACGACACAGGTAAGTACATGACTCGAAGACAGTTGATCCGGCATGCATGGAATTAATCGATGCCCGCAGAATGTCCGTGTAGTCGTGTTTGCAATGAAATGTGTTCGATATAAGGAAGCTGATTGCTTTCAAGACGCTTGGGCGCCGGTAACAGATACGATTTACATACAGATATTTGTCAAACTGCGAACAAAACGTCTGCGATGACGGCGGCGAAATGGTTAGACTTACGACCTTGATCATGGCACGGGGCGTCTGATCATGCGTTTTCACTACCGATAAGTAGTAATAGCCTTGTTCCTCGGAGAAAAACCAGAATGGAGATATATATGTGTTGATATTTCGGTAACTGCCTTTATGGAAACAATAGCAGCAGTGGATTCACTTCTGATGTTGTTTCGATAAAGGCATATTGCCGAAATATCAGTACATCTATATCTCCATTTTCCTGGTTTTCTCCGTGGAGTGAGGCTATTGCTTCTGTCTTATCTTGGTGAATAATGTTCCCCGTAAATGCGCTTAAAACTTACATGGTTTCCACTATTCTTCGCATTCGATCATACTTTTCTCGCACCCGAGCATGCGTTTTCACTACTTCTTTCGTGATCAGCGTGTGCTGGGCTGCTCCCGTAGGGGAGCTGTTGCCATTAACACCAGCCTGTGAGCAGTCTCAACAGTACTAGGATCGTCGCTCCGTCACGGCCAGCCGGGCCAGCTCTAGTGACGGCCGATGCCTGTGGCTCGGCGGGGCCGGTGAGCGGACTGAGCCCAGCTGAGCCCGTCGGGCTCGCCTGCTCCTTCAGCCGCCGCAGGATTTTGATCCCGCGTGGATTGTTATCATTAATACGCGATGTGTTCACCACGCGGCCTCCGGTTTCACATGTGACTGATATTTAGTCAAACCGCAATCCTAATTCAATTCCTACCGAATCTCCAATTCTCGTGAGATTATTATCCGATCATATACGCCGCGATAAGTGTATGCGCACATACATACATACAAATTCGATGTATCAAAAACTGAAGTCAAAAAAATCGAAAGCTTTGGAAAAAACCATGTCATTGAAAGGACTTTTCAATACATCGGTCGCCCTCCCGCCTTTTCACCAACGAGCTATTCGGCCCGTACAGCCAGTCTTAGCCAACCCAAGGTAATCCACGCACGCACTTCTGGCCAACCGAGGATACCTGGCACCTGAACCAGGTCACGAACATGTTTAATGTTGACTCACACCGTAAGACAGCAGTGTTCGCGAGCGGAAGTAGTGTCTTCACAACATTACCTGCACGACACGACACGACCTGGTACGAAACATTTGTTCGCCTGCACACGATCCTACGGGTTTTCCACTTACCATGCATGTTTCAAATCATGATCCCCCTTCATCCACACACAGGCTCGTGTGTTGAACTGGTTGCAAATATTTCGAACAGCGCAAAGCAAAGCATAACGAAAACCCTGCGAGCCTCAAAGTCACCTGATAACCAACAAGATCCTGTGCGGCGCCATCACCAACGCCAGACCTGCTGTGGCAGCTCATCCACCAGCCTCTGTCAGCACTGTCACCCCCGCTGCTGAGACACGCACTTCCGTCACACCCCGGGCGTGACCCGGCCACGCACCCCGGCCGCCACCGTCGGACCTACCTTGGCAATGTTTGCAGTGCACCTGGCTTCGTGGTCGGGCGACGGCCTCATCTACGGCACCAATCGGCATCGTGACCCCGCATTTCGCTCCCGGCGTCCCCAGTCTAAGCAGCTGCCGGCCGCGACGGCCGGACCTGGCCCTGGTCAGTGACCTCTGCCGGACGTGGCCGTCCGGCGCTCAGAGGCGCCGGCGGGGGCCGACGGCCGGCGGCGGCGCCGCACCGCCCGCGCGCATCGCCGCCGCAGTCCAGCGCCGTCCACCCGACGTCCACTCCGGTCCACGCCGTCGTCCACCGAGTCCACGCCGGACGTGCGGCTGGGAGCGCGCGCGCGTGCGAGCCGGCGGCGACGGGCGCGGCGTGTGCACGTGGTCCGCTCGCCCGGCGCCGGAGCAGGGACTGCGGCCGGCACGGCGCGCGCGCGGGTATTTTTGGCGCCGACTCGCGGCCGCCGGGCGCGCGCACCGGCCGCAGGTGAGCGAAGTGACAAGTGGTTCCTCGGGCGCCTCCCGCTGGCGGGCCGGTCGCCGGAGGCTCCTCCGCCACGGGACAGCGGCAGGACGAGCTCGCTCCGTCGCGCGGAGTCGGCCCGTCACGGGTCTGAGGACCCTCTGAATAAGAGGCCAGCGCTCGGCCGGCCGCGCGGACCGGGTCGACGGGGAGATCTGCTCTCGTTTACGGGGCAGTCCGGATGTTCGGGCGGGCCTACTCTCTATGGGAGCTCACACCACTGTGTGGACAATGCGGCGATGTAGTGTGCCCTGGCCGACTCTGCATTGATGAATTTCATATGGACAGTGATCCGCGACCACTCAGTGAGAAGCGCGCGGGACAGAGCTGTGAGCCGTGACGCTGGCCGGCTGGGAGCAGTTTTCAAAAGGATTCCATCTACACTTTTTGAAATGATGGGCTTTTAGAATCAGAGGTGCAACGCTTATGATGTGAGCCCTGACCTCTGCCATTCGATCGTGCGATTCCAGGTCAGCGGCATAATGTGATGACGAGAATTAAACGTGCCGCACTGCTCGGCAGTTTGTCCTGCCCTCTGACGTCACCTGACCTTTAGCGCGCCTGCTGCCACCGGCAACACGTCACACTTATCGAGGGCAAATAGCGAGCACCGAAACCGACTCGCACCCATCCCCGCTGAGGGTGGGTGGATCGGAAGAAAGCAGGCGCTCGAACCGAGTCACGGGACGGGCCTGTGTAACCGGCAATACTGAAACCCCGTTTGGCAGAAATGCCGGTTAAATCACAGGATACTACATCTGAAACGTGCGGTGTACTTCCATTCTAGCAACACAGACAGAATAGTCCCTTTCCTGCAGTCTACCCCTTTTTCCTCAACGGTACGCTCTACGCATTAAACGATTGTTTTGCTTTTGGGATTTGTGCGTTCGGAAGGATAACTTATGGCTGAGGGCACGCGTGAAGACACGACATGCCCAGGATCCACCAAAACTAGGCGAAGGACTGAACACCAGACTTTGAGAACCGCCAAACGTTTGGCCAAAATTCCGTAAGGTCCATCCGACAGCAAATACTGGAAACTGCCGACCATAACCTGCAGCATTTTTCTCGTCGCGGCCATCGTGAAGACTGGCGGCAGGTCACGGTGTCAATGCCTGCGCCTCGCCCAGCCCGCCGCGTTCACTGCCACGGACCGTCGGCACGCTAGTCGTGAATAAGCAACGAGCGACCCTGATGAGATCACGACCACGGACAGACGTCGGGTCTGCACCTCCGGTCCGGGGACTAAGGGCGTTCGCCGACGCGCCTTCGGCAAGTGACCTGGCCAGTTCGCCGTGCCCCCGACGTGGCGAAGCATGGGTCTGACAGCGGTGGCGTCCCAAACGCACACAACACACACCGTGGACAAGCGCCTCGCCCCCCCCCCCCCCCCCCCCCCCCCCCCCACCTCAGGCAGCCAGCCACACGGCGCGCGCCGGTCTTACGACGGTTTTCCGCCGGCAGAGCCGTCCATGCGCGGTTACATGGTTCCCACTTGTCCCACGCCACTCTCCGGCCGCGCCGACTGACATTACGCCACCCAGCCGAGTGGAGAGTCAGCTACCTCACGACTCGCACTGCGCTCCGCAGTCCCGTCCCAGACAGCTCTCCCATGCCGAACTGCATGTGTATCGGCATGTACCAGCCAGGCCGGTGCTCAAACTGCTACGAATCTCACGATGCAGAGCGTTGCACTACGAGCGAGAAACGTCCACCTGTGCTGAGTGTGTACTTCGCGAGAAGTCCAGAAATCAGACAAAATGCATGCACTATAGATCACGCACATTTTGGTGTATTGACACACACACACACACACACAGCAATACAAGTGATGAGTGGGCTAAACATCGCTAGATACATGGTTCCGCGAGATTTCGTTAAAAAAATGGCTAAGCCCGTCGACCGTAACTTTATCCAAACTGTGAACAGGCGACGTTATAAACACGCTGAGATAAGCACACAGTTGACAAAACCGACACTGCAACATTGATGCCATTCACTCATCTTCGCAATGTATAACACTGCTACTGCCAACAATGCTCACAAAATATTGCTCTCCTCCCAACCAAAAGAGAAAGTCCCGCCAGGTAAACCCACCTTTACCTTAAAAACACTGCCAACAAAAAAAAAGAAAAAAGGGTGAGTTTGACCACTACTGCCACCTATCGTCACCCTGATCACCCTGGGATACAGGCTCGTTCCGTTGCTGCCATCTATCGTCAGCCAGATGAGGCTGCGCAGTGCCCGGCGAGTCCAGCTGGGCGTGAGGGGAGTCCGTTTTGAAGATGATCTGCGTCACGCCGCCACTGGCGCCGTCCAACTGACCCCCTCCGGACGAGTCCAATACAGAGAACAACTGAGGAAGACAGACAGTGAACTGGCAGTGAGAAACCAAAGGCTACCTTCTGCCCATCGTCGATTGAAAAACTTCCAAAAGATGCGGAAAGGTGCATTTGTTATTGCTAACACTATTTTCTCATTGTTGGGTTACAGGTGAATCCACTGTTTCAACGAAACACACTAAAAGGCAAATGCTTTCAGATCAAGGACAAGTGATGAGTGCAGCGACGAACCCCTCAGCCCGTCGAGTCCTGACCTCTAGTGGACCCCTCCCCCTCCCCCTCTACCGACGGTGACCGGTGACCGTCCAACGAGCCGTCCCTCACCTGCTGCTGACCGGCGGCGATGAGGCGAACTGAGCCGGTGGCCTCTTCCGCCGGGGCATCCATCACGAACACGGCCTGGCCGCGAGGAGACACGATCACGCCGGTGGGGAGACACGGTCACGCCGGCAGGGAGACACAGTCACGCCAGCGGGGAGACACAATCACGCCGGCGGGGAGACACAGTCACGCCGGCGGGGAGACACAATCACACCGGCGGGGAGACACAATCACACCGGCGGGGAGACACGGTCACGCCGGCGGGGAGACACAGTCACGCCGGCGGGGAGACACAATCACGCCGGCGGGGAGACACAGTCACGCCGGCGGGGAGACACAATCACACCGGCGGGGAGACACAATCACGCCGGCGGGGAGACACAATCACACCGGCGGGGAGACACGGTCACGCCGGTGGGGAGACACAGTCACGCCGGCGGGGAGACACAATCACGCCGGCGGGGAGACACAGTCACGCCGGCGGGGAGACACAATCACACCGGCGGGGAGACACAGTCACGCCGGCGGGGAGACACAGTCACGCCGGCGGGGAGACACAGTCACGCCGGCAGGGAGACACAGTCACACCGGCGGACAGAGATACGACTGTGGTTGGGGCGGAAGGACAAACTACCCCAGTCTTGACTCCTGTTTTAAAATCAAGAAACCACACGTACGCTATACATCCCTTTGACATCTCAGCCTCTGTCGCAACCACCGCAGGCTCCCAGACCTCCCACCTGCCCGGTAGCTGGCCGCTCGCAGCGCAACACGCGCCTGATCCGGCCAGCCCCCCCCCCCCCCCCGCGCCGCCTCACCTCGTTGATGACGTAGTCGTTGCGGTGGTCGCCGTGCCCGGTAACCTGCATGTGCTGCAGCAGCGGCGGCCGACGCAGGAAGCCCAAGCCGCACAGTCGGCACTCAAACGGCTTCTTCTTCGAGTGGATGAACATATGCGTCCTGCGGGAGGACGGCCGACTCAGGCGAGCGCCGCGTCAGGCTGGCGGCCGGTGAAGTGGCGTGGACGGTACGGTGGCGGCAGGGGGTTCGGATGGTCGCCGCGCGCTGGGTGAACGAGTAAAGCCTAGCGAGGCAGTGGTATATGGGAAGAATAGGAACGGTGAGGACAGAACAGGGGAGCAATGATGTGGACAGGAGGTACTTGATTGGTTCCAAGTGGGGAACAAGCATCTTAGGTGAGCCAGAACGTGTAGGATAGCAAGACGTCTTACAGCGTGGTCCAATCCGTTTTATGCTGTCCTGTGTGGGTAACATCGATCATCTCCATGCTGGACAGCAACTGCCCAATGGTGTCCCACTTTCCTGGTCGCTGAGCCGGCTGATCGGGCCCTCATGTGGCACACTTCGTAGTGCGATGGCGCCCAGCGAAAAAAGAATAGGTCATCCAGCTCAAGTCAAACCACACGTGAGTTTGTCCAGTTTCGAGTCTGAACGCCCCGGAGCTCGTTCAGACCGCGATAAGTATCGCCTGAAGCTGTCCGGCATCAGCCAGACCTCACCTGCCCTTACCCAGCCCGAATCAGACAGCCCGCGGCCGTCCCGCCCCGCCCGGCCCCCGCCGGGGCTGTTCGGCCGCACCTGAGCCTCTCACTCGCGGCCGTCCCGCACCGCCCGGCCCCCGCCGGGGCTGGTCGGCCGCACCTGAGCCTCTCACCTGAGGTTGTCCCGCTCCGCTCGGCCCCCGCCGGGGCTGCTCAGCCCACCTGAGCCGCTCACCTGAGGTTGTCCCGCTCCGCTCGGCCCCCGCCGGGGCTGCTCAGCCCACCTGAGCCGCTCACCTGAGGTTGTCCCGCTCCGCTCGGCCCCCGCCGGGGCTGCTCAGCCCATCTGAGCCTCTCACCTGAGGTTGCCCCGCTCCGCTCGGCCCCCGCCGGGGCTGCTCAGCCCATCTGAGCCTCTCACCTGGGGTTGTCCCGCTCCGCCCGGCCCCCGCCGGGGCTGCTCAGCCCACCTGAGCCTCTCACCTGAGGTTGTCCCGCTCCGCCCGGCCCCCGCCGGGGCTGCTCAGCCCAGCTGAGCCGCTCACCTGAGGTTGTCCAGCCGGAGGAATCCGCGCTGGCAGATGGCGCACTTGTACTGCTTGCCGGAGGCCGGGGAGGCGGCGACCGAGCGCGGCGCGCCGGCCGGCCGCTCGCCCTCCGACGCCGCGTGCGCCGACGCCCGGTGTGTCTCCAGCTCGCGCGCGCGCCGGAACGCCTTGCCACAGTCGACACACTTGTGGTTCCGCTCCTGGCGGCCGTGGGGGGCAGGTAGGGGGTCAGATCAGGGGCCAGGTCAGGGGTCAGGTTAGGGGTCAGATCATGGGTCAGATCAGGGGTCAGATCAGGGTTGAGGCAAGGCGTCAGATACGGGATCCGGTCAGTAGTGAGGCCAGGGGTCGGATAGGTCAGGGGTCAGTTCAGGGGTCTGATCTGGGGTCAGATCCTGGGCCAGATCTGGAGTCAGGTCGGGGGACAGGTCGGGGCGCGAGGATGGAGGCGGCTATCACCAGACGCCGTCCCCGACGGCGGCCGTGGTGGTCCGAGCTGGAGGCAAATGCTCATATACGTGCACCTCAGGTCGTGAACAATCCGCTGGCACTGTCGTCACATGTTGGCAGCTCCTCGCGAGTGATACAGGTGAGGTCCGGGTGTCAGGGGAGCATGTCACGCTACAGCTGACACAGCCTGTCCAGATGTGACCATCTGTCCTCCCTTCAGAAATGCGGCATGTCCGGCACAAAGTGCACACAACGTGACAGATACAATGTGCCGTCACCTGTAAAGAAAACTGAGGGCGGTGGGTGTCCTGTGAGAAAAACAACCCGTCATGGGTTATTAACGCTTAAACCATCGTGGGTTAACTGCTGTCTGCAAGACTGTCACGATGGTGTAATTAAGGGAGAGTCATGGTGGCTCCCTATTCAAAGACCGAGTGGATTAAACAAGGGCGAGTAGCTGTAGCAGCTGGGCGGCGCCAGCGAATGTGGTCCAGCAGAATTTCTGCAGCACCTCAGCGATACCACAAAAACAAACAGCGCGTGTTTTGACCACCCGACCCAGCGTCGTCTCCCTTCCCCGTCGCCCAATGGTCCGAGAGCTTACCGTTTTGTGCGCGAGGGTCGTATGTTGGTACAAGTTGGACTTGTGGGTGAACTGTCGTCCGCACAGGTCACACTGGAACGGCCTCTCCCCCGTGTGGATCCTGGGTCACACGAGCAGCGCTCTCATCAGCGCACATCAGGACGACGCCAGGCCAGCGCGGCAGCTGGGACGACGCAGGCGCCGCACTACACATACAGCACAATGACGAGCACGCGCCCTCCTCCGCTTCGAGGCAGACCCAGGAGGAGCATCGAACCCCTCGCTGGCGTTGCCAGGGCCGGTGCTGACGCCGGCAGCGCCAGCCAATCCGGGCCAAGCCCCGTCAATCCAGTGGTGGCGTTTGGCGGCGCCCGCCCTGGACGGACGAGACACACCGGCGCCGGAAGGGGCGGCGGGGCGGGGGAGAACTCTGTCTCTGGCCCGGCTCGGCAGACCGGCGCAGACGCCCGCCGCAGTGCTGGCTCGCCCAAGCTGTACCGTCGCCACCCGCCAGGCGCGCGGGTGAGCTGTGCGACGGGTCACAGAGAAATCCCCTCCCCCCCCCCCCCCCGCCTGCCATTCCGGGCAGGTCTGCCGGCGAGGCTGGCCACACTGGCACGCGCCAGCGAAAGATCTCGACTAACCGCCATCTACAGCTTTGACGAAGTGACAGCAAGCTCCTCCAAACGCCCACGAGCCACTCCTTTTCACGTCTTTGTCCCCAGCGTAGTGACAGACGGGTGTTGTGCACTGCCTCGGGGGGGGGAGGGGGGGGGGAGGATAGGCCCCTCCGGAGCCCAGCTGGCTACTAGCTACCCCCGGCTACCACTCGCTGGGGGGGGGGGGGGGGCTGATCCGACCCGCTCCAGCCATCGACACACCACCTCCCCTACCTCCGCCCGTCCCGCCCGGTCGGCCGGCCCGCCGTCAGGCATACTCGCCGGTAGTGGGAGGCCAGCCGATGTTTGGTGCTGAAGCGCTTCTGGCACACGTCGCAGCAGAACTGCCGATTACCCGTGTGGTTGACGACGTGCACCTCCAGAGAGGCGCACGAGCGGAAGGCCCTCTCGCAGCCCTCGTACTCGCACCTGGCGGCAGGGCGACATGACAGGACTCGGGGAGCTCGAACGCCCACCCGGCAACGAACGACGCTCGTCAACATCACCGACTCTCGTAACCAGCCCGCGGCCCTGTGCGTCCCACCACCGTAAGTCACGCCTGACTGACGGCGGGCAGGTGCCGGGGAACGAGTCAGCTCCATCAGCTTTCCATCAGCTCTCCATCAGCTCAGCTCCAGCCGACTGCGAGCTCGGCGCCGTGCGGGTACGCCTGGTCACGTCGAGACGGCAGGCGCGCGCGCCGCCTCCGAGCGACCAGCGGGCCGCCGGCACGACGGCGACGGCAGGCGCGCGCGCCGCCTCCGAGCGACCAGCGGGCCGCCGGCACGACGGCGACGGCAGGCGCGCGCGCCGCCTCCGAGCGACCAGCGGGCCGCCGGCACGACGGCGACGGCAGGCGCGCGCGCCGCCTCCGAGCGACCAGCGGGCCGCCGGCACGACGGCGACGGCAGGCGCGCGCGCCGCCTCCGAGCGACCAGCGGGCCGCCGGCACGACGGCGACGGCAGGCGCGCGCGCCGCCTCCGAGCGACCAGCGGGCCGCCGGCACGACGGCGACGGCAGGCGCGCGCGCCGCCTCCGAGCGACCAGCGGGCCGCCGGCACGACGGCGACGGCAGGCGCGCGCGCCGCCTCCGAGCGACCAGCGGGCCGCCGGCACGATGGCACCACCGCACCACCATCAGTTCGCAGCCAACCAAGGCACGACGTGGGGCGCCGTAAACCCGCGCCCCATGGTCGGGCCGCCATCTGTCGGGCTGCCGCAGACAGACGGGTATGAGGTACGCGGACTACAGGGCAACATCCAGAGCTGAGAGGGCGACCAGTGTCCGTTCCCGATGACGATCATTTGGGCTTTGGGGCGCACCGACTACAAAGGTCACATGGCGCTCGTAAGTGTCTGTCCCCAAAGTGTTCCAAGGATCCTACGGGTCCGGAAAAGGGCCCCGTGGACAGGCCTCCTCGCTGGGTCTTGGGACGCTGGGATCTGTCCCTCACGGGTCTTCAGGGTCTCACAAGTCTCCAGGGTCCCACGATGTCCCAAGGGTCACGACGGAGGGTCAAGTGCACGCGGCCGGTGGCGACTGGGAGCGAAGCCGCGCGCCCGACGGCTCACTCACCGCCAGGGCTGCTCGATGCCGTGCTGGCGCTGCTGGTGTGTGCGCAGCCGGCCCACAGTCGAGAACTTCTCCTGACAGAGGTCACACGTCTGCACACCGCCGTGCTTCCGGTGCACCTGCGCCAGAGACGGGCCAGAGGTCACTGCGGGTCACGACTCTCCTGACAGAGGTCACACGTCTGCACACCGCCGTGCTTCCGGTGCACCTGCGCCAGAGACGGGCCAGAGGTCACTGCGGGTCACGACTCTCCTGACAGAGGTCACACGTCTGCACACCGCCGTGCTTCCGGTGCACCTGCGCCAGAGACGGGCCAGAGGTCACTGCGGGTCACGACCGACAATCAGGCAGGCCACTACAGGTCACCATCGCCAAGCGCAGGTCCTACAGGTCACCACCAATGGACGCAGGTCACCATAGTAAAAAAGACCGCTGTCATCGATGGGCCCATTGGACATGCCGGCTGAGGACAGCCGGCAGCTGCAGCGCGGCTGACCTGAGGAGCGCCCTCGTCACTCTCCTGCCCTGTCCTCGGACGCGCACACCCCACCAGAGAGTCAGCCCTTGACCGCATCCCGTCAGACCCTGACGACCATCATGCACACCTTCATGTGGACGGCCAAGCAGACGCGCCGGCTGAAGGTCTCGCTGCAGACCGGACACTCCAGCAGTCGCTGGCCGCTGTGCTGGGCCTGGTGCTCCAGGTACGAGAGGCGCGACCTGCGGCCAGCGAGCGCCGGGTCACGCACGCTCTAAACGCCCAGCAGGGACGACAGGGCTCGCCGCCGAACGGTGCTGCGTACGGGCAGGCCCGATGTCTTGAGCGACACAATCGCTTTTAACTACGTTTTAACCGGCGCAAAGATGCTACTCTGATTGTTGGAATGAAACGGGGTAAAAGCCGGCCGAAACAATAACATAACGCACGTAGTTATTCCTCCACTTGTACTAAATGGACGGCTCAAGCAATAAAATGACTGGAGATGGAGGTAGATCACTGCTGTTTCATTTCCACGGTTCATTCATTCACGTCCACAAACCAAGGTCAAGCGTGACAGCTGTAACAGAGTGTGAGCATTTCTACACGCAAAAATGTCGTGCTACGGTCGTCACGCGTAACTTACAGCGAGACTCACCGCCATCCCACAGAAAGCCAGTCCGTGGTCGTCGGCGCCCCTTCCGCTCACCTGAACACCTTGCGGCAGTGTTTGCACTTGATGTACCGCTTGGCGTCGTGGAGCGTGCGCCGGTGCCTCTTAAGCTCGGCCTCCAGGTAGAAGCGCTCCTGACACTCGTCACAGCCATACAGGGCCTCGCCCGTCCGGTGCACCGACTGGCGACGCCACCACGGAGCCGTCACCGTCACTCCGCGCCCCCCCCCCCCCCCCCCCCCCGTGCCCCTCCCCCGGGTCAGGGCCACGCTGTTTAGGCGGGCCTAGGCGTCGCAGGACGAGACCCGTGCCCTGGTAGTGAGCGCCAGGAGCTTTCAATATGTCCATTGAAAAGCACCCGGCGAGCTTTGGTAGTTAGGTGCGTCCCGAGCCACCCCGCCTTCTGGTCACACACCAGAGGAGCCCCGAGGGTTCACCCGCGTAGTGCCCACTTCTCTACCATTATTTTAATTTGTTGCTTTAACGAAACATCGCTTGTACTATTGACCAGATTCGCCACATTTACCGCGTGACTGAAGCTTAATAAACGAGCTGGGCTATGCCTAAGAGGCCAGCGGTGGTCGGATGGCGTCAGAGGCACGCCCCGCTCGCTCACGAGCAAACACGCACCTGCACATTAGTGGAGCGGGGCCTGGTCCATATATTGGCATACACACTCCGCCGGGTGCTTACCCAGTGGATGCTAGAGCTCCGCTCCGCCCCCCCCCCCCCCCCCCTCCCGAGGCGATCGGTGCGAGCGTTGCATTGCAGCTTGTGATGACAAAATAATAAAACGATCACAGCTTGTCGCGAGACGCTGCCGAGTCTCCGTCAGCAGACATAGCACGCCGGGGAAGAGTCGCCTGCTGCCCGACTACGCGCCCACCTCCACATGACTATGCAGCTCGTGCTCTGACTCGGCCACCAGGGGGCACTGGGGGCAGGACAGGCCGACCGGCCGGTGCCGCTGGTACCGGTGCTCCTGCAGTCGCCGCGCGCTGCCGAACGTCTGGCCGCAGCCGGCCTCGGCGCAGAAGAACGGCCGCACAGGCTCTACGCCCGGCTGGCGACGGGCAGAGGAAGCCGGTCACGGCCCGTGTCACGGCGGGGGAAGCCGGTCACGGCCCGTGTCACGGCGGGGGAAGCCGGTCACGGCCCGTGTCACGGCGGGGGAAGACGGTCACGGCCCGTGTCACGGCGGGGGAGGAAGGTCACGGCCCGTGTCACGGCGGGGGAAGACGGTCACGGCCCGTGTCACGGCGGGGGAAGACGGTTACGGCCCATGTCACGGCGGGGGAAGACGGTCACGGCCCGTGTCACGGCGGGGGAAGACGGTCACGGCGGGGGAAGACGGTTACGGCCCATGTCACGGCGGGGGAAGACGGTCACGGCCCGTGTCACGGCGGGGGAAGACTGTCACGGCCCGTGTCACGGCGGGGGAGGAAGGTCACGGCCCGTGTCACGGCGAGGGAGGAAGGTCACGGCCCGTGTCACGGCGGGGGAAGACGGTCACGGCCCGTGTCACGGCGGGGGAGGAAGGTCACGGCCCGTGTCACGGCGGGGGAAGACTGTCACGGCCCGTGTCACGGCGGGGGAAGACGGTCACGGCCCGTGTCACGGCGGGGGAGGAAGGTCACGGCCCGTGTCACGGCGGGGGAAGACTGTCACGGCCCGTGTCACGGCGGGGAGGAAGGTCACGGCCCGTGTCACGGCGGGGGAAGACTGTCACGGCCCGTGTCACGGCGGGGGAGGAAGGTCACGGCCCGTGTCACGGCGGGGGAAGACGGTCACGGCCCGTGTCACGGCGGGGGAGGAAGGTCACGGCCCATATCACGGCGGGGGAAGGCGGTCACGGCCCGTGTCACGGCGGACGAGGACGGTCACAGACGGTGTCACGGCGAGGAGGACGATCACGGTCGGCGTCACGACGAGGAGGACGATCACGGCCCGTGTCACGGCGGGGGAGGAAGGTCACGGCCCGTGTCACGGCGGGGGAAGGCGGTCACGGCCCATGTCACGGCGGACGAGGACGGTCGCAGACGGCGTCACGACGAGGAGGACGATCACGACGAGATCACGACGAGACGGTCGGCGTCACGGCGGGAACGACGACCACGGCGATCGTCACGGCTGGAGAGAACGGTCACGGATGGTGCCACGGCAGGAGGACCATGGAAGTGGTGAATAGGTGGATCGCGACTGGATACCTCCTGAGGGGATTCGTCCCTCGCGAAAACGGTGTATTTTAACGATGCAGGGGAGGTGCGAGGAAGGATTATCCTTGGCTTACCAGTCGGTGCCGGACAAACTACGGGGAACTGTCCAGCCAGTGGTGAGGCTCCTCCCCCGAGAGGACGTTTCACCAAGATGGTGTGCGGAGGAGGGGGGGGGGGGGGGGGGGCTCAGCGCTGACCGAATAGATGAGCTCACCCTCAGAGGACACCAGCGGAGCGGGAGGACAGGCGCGACCCTGAACCCCAATGGGAGCCGCTGGCCGCCGTCAACACCGCGAGACTCAGGACCCGAAGACACGTACACAGCTTGACCGAACCAGTGTATGCGTGTGTGTTGTTTTTGTGTGGGGGAGGGGGGGGGGGGGGCGCAGCCAAGCGGTCGTTCAAACAGCACACACGGCAGAAGGAATGTTTTACAACCCCACGCAGGCTCGGACGCAGTAATGGACGGAGAACTTCAGCCTCCCTACGCCCGATAAAATTTCGGAATTGGAACATTCAAGACCACGGCGTATGTAAATGACAGGGCTTTCCAGAATCGTTCGAATGCAGGAACTCCATACATTCGAGCGCAAAATATTAACACAAAATATGAAAAAGACCGTGGAGCGTTAGTCCAAGTTGGGTGTCATTTTCCGAAGCCGCCACGATCGGGGCAGGCGGGCGGACCCACCGACGGGCTGGACGCCGCTGTTTGCTCCTCCACTACCCGAATACTGATGTTCAGCTCGGGACGAGCCGCCTCCCGCGGCGCCGGCTCCTCCCGCCGGGGAGGCGGGGAGTCCTCCCCGGCCGGCGGCGGAGAGCCACCCGGCTGGCGGAGCGCCTCCTCCGCCCGCGTCTGGTCGCAAACAGTGAGAGGTTAGAGAACGCGGCTCCGTCCATGCATGTCAGGTAACGCGACACGGGCGATTTAAAGCCAGCTCTTGTTTTTCCGGGGATATTCCCCATAATGTGACATCCGCTTTTAAACGTGATCTTCGGTCTTGCTGACAATGGGGTGTTCTCGTCACATTGGGATGACTGTTTGCCAGATAATTTAACCTTACGACTGCTAATTGTATGCATAATGCTAAGTGCTTATGAGCTGACACGACGTCCAAGAACGCGTAAATGAATGGGCGAGAGCGTTAGGAGAGAGAGAAGGTGTGCAAAAAGGTTGCACACTTTACGTCAAGCATCCTATACAGCATTTAAAGATCATTGCGGACATGTGCCTTTGCCAGCAGAGGTATCGGTCCTGCACATCGGCATGACTCAACCGAGCCGTAATCCACGTCACGTCAGCAGATACATCAGCCAATGCAGAGAGCACACTACCTTTGCAAAAGCGGCCGACGCCTTGGCGAAGACGATCCGCATGTCACGCCGCATCTGAGAGACGGCTGAGGACATCTGACAGTAGCTGTACAGCTTGCTGACGCACGTGCGGCAGAGGCGAGCTGCTTCCCGCACCTCCGATATCCCCAGCAGGTCCTGGCCAGCACCACAGATGGTGGGACAGGGGTGGGACGGGCGGGGGAGGGGGCGTTGCTCCACGAACTTTATCTTCTGTTTGGGATGCATGGACACATGAGCAGTAAAGACACAGCAAGCAAATATTAATATCCACATAATGCATGACATATGCCGTCAGAAGTGAACAACTAGTGTGTGAACAGCAAGAACGCCTAACAACTAGTGCACGAAGGCCGCGGACGTACGCATGCCAGACAACGCAGTCTGCGTGTCTGAACTGCGTAGATGTACATATGTCATGTCATGGCATACGTGCGCATGTCAGACTGCGTAGATGTCCGTATGTCTGGCATAAGTGCGCATGCCAGACTGCGTAGTCAGCATGTCTGGACTGCGCGCACTCGCCGATTATCACTCCAATGTCAGGCGGCAGGGCGCAATCGCGAGTCAACGCTGACCCCAACACCCGACAAGTGGCGCAATGCCACGCCGGATTTCGGCCGGGCCTATTCCGGTGACACCAGTTGGGAAAGTGCTGTTCTAATGGCGTCTTTACACGCGTGCACAACAGCCATTTGGATACTAAGTCAGCAACAAGGCTTGCGATGCACTCCCTGGACACAGAAACTTAAATAAATGAAATGCTCGCTGGTACCTATGTACAAGTGGACTTACCAAAAGTGGACTAAATGCAAGTGGACTTACCAAGGATTCCAGCCAATTAATGGACTAAATTTCGCCTCCAAGTCACACGATTTTTGACTGAAGTAGATCCTCATGCTCACAAAGATAGTTTTCATTAATTTAGAGGCCCACAGTGACTCTCCGCGATTACACCGCTATGAGACAGCGGAACAGGATTATTGGTGAACACAACTATCTGATCATGGTTGGTCATGTACCAAAAAGCCAACAGCACAGTAAGAACATGCATTAGCCATCCACAAATGATATGCTCTCACCTTGAGGACATCAAGCATGGCATCGCCTGACCCATCCAAGATCAGTTCAGAAACGACATTAGCAGGATCCTCCACCACGGAGGAACAGCAAAAACATGGATTCGTCGCGCCTCGGCACTTTTCAGACTCTTCTTTAATATTGAGCACAAGTTCAGATGCCAGATCTTCAGCAGCCACACGCATCCCCTCCGCGGACATCTGGAACATGATCACCGTTGGACATCACCCCGACCCGGACTTCCGATAAAACCGGCTTGGGACTTCGTTTAACCTTGCTTTTGTGCATTTATCTTTGGAGCCCTGTTCCTGCTCATGTTCGGTCTGCCCTTGAGCTGGGCACCGCTCGCCACATTGCAGCGCCTCTGTACTTGTGTTTGATAAGACCCTACACTTGGCATCTGGGTTTCCTCATCTATTTGTTTGCTATTGTATCTATTTTGCATCGTATGTCTGCCCCGAGGAAAGGCTGAAGCACTCATGGACATACTAATGACCCGTGACGTGCGGAGGGAGACGCGCATGGGAGTAAAGGTATCAAACACACACACATACATATACCGAACGCAAAGTCAACAAACAGGTGGAATTAAGGTATGAAAGCATGAAGGAAATGTCACACAACTGGCTCAGGAAAACATCACAGCCAGCAGTACAGCAGAATTTCATGTTGAAAGTCAACACTTCAAGTGATTTCAGACCGTGATTCAGATCAGATCAGATCAGACCGTGATTAAGCTGTGACGTGTTCGTGTGACATGTGATGTTTTTAACCGTTTCGGTTGGTTCATGTGCATGCCAGCGTGGGTGGGAGGTCTCGGTTAAAGCCTGCCTTTGGGAGGCTTTTCACAGACCGGCTCCCAGCCAGGAGATGGCAGTAGCTGGGGAGTGATCGCCCTGCCACGGGATTACCGCTGTGACAACCAAGGCTTGCGGTGTCGGCTCAGGGGCATGGTCTGCCTTTAAATACACCTAGCGCTCCCGCTCCTGTGGCATTTCCCAAAGGCACCATCTTGCTCCAAATCTCTGGAGCAGTCCTCCGGTTCACGGGGCCAGAGGAATCAGAAGAGCCACTGTGCGTGCACGAGTGCCACCTGGGGGGCAAACGTGCGACCAAGACTTCCCTGCAAGGGTGCAAAAAACTGAAACCTCTGAAATGCATGTAGTGCATGCATAACTATGGCTTTGGTTGCATGCATCATTCAGTTGTTTGATTGTTTGCATCATAAGTAGGGCATAACAAATGTTCTAAGAAAAAACTGTGATGTGATGTGAGAGCAAATTCAGCAAGCAAATTCACACCCAGGGAGGGACCAACCAGACTCTGTGTGACTTCTCTATCTTCTTAACCATCTTCTCAACCTTTTGAGCATCCACCTGCTACGGCCTGGGCACATTCTCACACAAGCCTGGGCACCTCCCTGCCCATGTTTGTCTGGCATTCACCACCTGGGACAGTGGGACATGCTTCTTTTTGTAAGTGGGCTTTGAAGGAAAAGTAAAAGTTCTCCTCTACCCATGTTTAGGGGCACACCTGGGCCTTTACACCTGGACCCAAACTCTCTGGCTCTCTGCTAGGGTTTGCAGCACCTGCCACTTGGCTCGGGCTTCTACGAGGCTGGAGGCTTGGCAAGTCTCTCCATCTCAGTTTGCTGCGCTCAGCTACATCCATCAATAGGCTTTGCTTCACATGAAATTAGAGGCGCCTTTTTACTTAAACATGGGGTGTACCTGTGCTTGGCCATTTGATTGCAGCCTGCCATCTACCTTTAGCCTTGAGGTTGAGCCTCAACCCTTCAGCTTGGGACAGTCCTCCAGATATTTGAGTGTCCCCTGCTAAACCTGGTGAACATTCTGCTTGACATCTGGCTGCCCCTTCATCTAGGCTTGAAGCCCTATAGATGGATAGTATGGTAATTATGTGGGTTTGGAGCTGATATGCCTTGTGTTTCAACTGGCCTAGAGTACAGGTTTTGCCCACATCACCTGGTTGCCTGGGTTAAGCTGTGCTGCTCTACTTATGTCTTTTTCATTTTAATTGCATGCAGCAGATGCATCTTCATGGTATAAAAGGGTGCCCATCATGGGTGTCAAAGAGGCCCAGGCCCTCTAAGCCAGCCCTGTCATGTGTCTGTACCTGGAGCCCCCTCACCTTCTGGAGGTACCAATCTTCCTTGGGCTGCTTGACTGTGATGATATATGGTCCTGATCTGAGTTATGTTATAGTGCAGTATCACTTGACAAGGTATATTCAAGGGGGTTCACTGGGTACTGTTCCCTAGATAGCCCATGTTTAGAAAAAATACATGGCTATGAGCTTTGAATGCCATCTAAGCACCTCTCACCAGGACATGTTTGTTTAAAAGTGCCCTGCACAGTACAAGAAAGTGAAGTTCAACCGGCTTTTGAAAATCAGGATAACTTTCAGTATTTTAGAGCCCACAACAGAAGTACTCCACACCCACAAAGCATTTTTAATCTGGCCCTGCCACCTGCTGCCTCATCTCCTCCCAGGGTGTGTTGCAAAATGCAAAACATTCTCTTGAAAGCAAGAAACACATGACAGGTCAGATTACAATATGATATATGGTATCCATCAGCTACAGATTGATCTGCACAGGTCTAGATCAGTTCTAGGGCAAGTTCATGAAAGAGTGTCTTTTTAATTACAGTATTTACATCCTTGGCTTCACCTAAAAACTGACTTAACTCTAACTGTACCATGGGGATTGGCATACTGTTTTCAAATAATTTGTCACTTGTTCAACCAATCCCTCTCACAAACTCAAAAGTGTGAAGAGGAAAAAACAACAGACCATGTGCCAATTAATAAATACACTTCCAACCAACTACTCATGAAAGGTTGGTAACTGAGTAGTTGTCCTACAAGCAAGTTTCATTTTTGTAAAAATCCGAATCCTCTGAATGGATGGATTCCTGGGATCAAATCTCACGCTAAGCAGTGCTTGTTGTGTGAGCCCTGAACCCTACCATTCGGTCGCACAATTCCAGTTCAACGGCAAAATTTGGTGGAATTTGTATCGAAAATGATAGGCAAGGCAGCGGCAAACTCACGCTTTTCTTGTCACGGGCACACGACAGCCGTGGCACCAGCACACAAACAACGCTCCCGGATTAACGCCCGCTACGATATAAAAACCAAAAAATTTAATTAACGTATACAGCTACATATCACGTGGTAATACTTTAAAACTGCGCTTGTGGGTTAGTTGTAATATTTTTCCGTATTTATATAGATAAAATATTATAAAATATATATTTTTTTAATTTATAAGGTGTTATATGCAATTTTTGATATGAAAATATCTTATAATCTTGTACTATTTTCCTCATAAGCCATCTGATATAATCAAAATGCAAGACATTTTTGCGCTAATAACGCCTTATGCGCGTCATGTTCGGTTCACGAATGATAAACACCTCCCATCCCCACTGAGTCCTGTAGCCTGACCTCGTAGCCCGTCCACACATCGATCTGAAGGAACGTGCCTTGACGGGAGCAGTGTTAACATATTCCTGACCCTCCCCCTCGCGAGCTTCTTCGAACTAAGTCCGAGTGCCTGGGTCTCGGTTGGACCGTGGGGAGCCTGCTGTGGACTTGTTTTGGGTAAGTTTGTTTAGAATAAGGTCTGTCATGCTTTTCAGCGGCGGAGGCAGCATTTTCTAGGGGGGGGGGGAAGGTAGGAGCTCGGTGAGAACACATCACATCGATTTTTTGGTTCCTGTCAGTTGCCTTCCAGGAGCCATCTGCGGTGAAAGGATGATACAGGCTTAAATGGCCAGGAACCCATGGCTGTGCCCCTGGTTCCAATCAAATTGTATTTTCATGGACGTTCATTCCAACCGCCTGTTTGCCTCCACAGATATTGACATACATTTGGTTACCTGGTTGGTCTGCTGGAAGAAGCAAATGTCTAATACAGATTCCATTTGTTGCATCATTAATGCCATAGTTTTGCACACAAGGAAGGCAACTCTTTAAGTCTTCCCATTGTGGGGACCAGGAGAAGGACACCATCAGATGTACCAAACAGGGACTAGGAATGTGGGAATTTTCCAGTGTTCTTTGCACACATGCCATCTTCAATTTTGATAAGTGCAACTCTAAAGATGTGCATTTAAAAGGTACTGAAATGAGCTACTTCACATATATTTCAGTATTCTCCATTCTTGCTGGTCTGGCTAAGAAAGTGGGTAGTGAAGCTACCATAAATTGCATTAGCCCAAATTAGAGTATTAGATTTAATATGCTAAGCAGGCCTAATGCTTGATAAGTATAGGGTAGAGACTAATCACCTGACCGAGTTATCCTTTGCTACTACTTGCTGTGCCTGAAGAGGGCTTGGAAATATGAAAGGAAAATTGCTATTTCTTTTACAATGATACCCAGTCAGCCTGTCATGATTTTACAGAGAAGTTAGATTAAGTAATTCAGATGCAAGTATTGCTGTGAACAGCTTCCCTATGCATACAGCAAGCTTTTTTATGCACTCAGTATATTTAGTGTTTTATGTGGTTGCTTTCAGGACCTGGATGTGTCCCTGTAAATGATGCATAGTGGATGTCTTAAGACTAAAAACAAGGTAGAAATAACCACCACCAGAACTCAAGGAATTAAAAATGTGTAGTAATAAGTGTTGCTGCATGGTTTCATTTGGGTCAGCAAATCTCCACCAGGCTAAAATCTACATAAGACAGCAAACTGGGGTGTGGCAGGCTCAGATATGACTACAGAATTGATGGCTGGTCTAAAGGATAAATTTTGACAATGCCTTGTAAATAACACACATGCTTCTTTTGATATCTTGTTTCTTTTAACATCAGAAGCAATAACATGACCCAGCTGGACCTCATCTGCCATTTTTAGGACCTCAACAGCTATCTAAAATATGGCAATTGAGGAAGCCTGAGACATTGCAAAATTGATAGACCTATTTTGGTTGAGGGAAAATAACTGAGCCATTTTGAAATTTGAGACTGAAGTACAACAGGTGGTTCTGGAGGAAGGGTCCTACTCTTGAGGATTATTTCTCACAAAGTTTTGTGATGAATTCCAGCAATTTTGGGCAAACTGGGTATTAAAAAGAGTAACCTTAAGGCTTACACAAATGCTACATACAGCATAACATTTACACTCAAGAACTCAGTTTGTGTATATCAGTATACTTGCACAGTTATGTGAAATGATGTGCATGGTTATATCATTGCAGCTGCATGATTCAAGAGAAAATTAATTGTGCATAATGCTCCATAAAAATATGGCTAGAATTTCCTAAGAGGCTGTCTTAGCATATATCTTCATACAACTGCACATTGTGCTGCTTTGCACTTCTTTGTTGTCTCCACTTATTTATCAGCCCCTAACCCATGGGGTCAGACAGTTCACATGTTAGCTGCTGCAACATTGTCATGCTGTATCTCTGATAACAAGTGGCTTTTCTTAGATAAAGGAATACCTGGATGTGCTTGAACATAAAGATTTAAGTTTTGAAAATTGAATTTCCACCAATAGACAAACTGTCTCATCAGGCATTCTCTAAGATCACGAGCAAGCCCAGACACCACAGCCATGCTAGACCACAGTAATTGTCATTGATGCGTAAGATCAGCTCATACTTATGAGAGCATCGATGTTTTCCACAGGTGTCGCACGTAGAGCATTCTGTGCGTGCATTGCTGGAACAGACACAGTACATTTGTCTTTCTCTAAGATGCCGCCTCCGGATGGGCGACGTTTCATTCGCAGTTGTGCGAGAGCTACGCTCCGAACACCCCAGCTCGACATGTCGCGAGGGACTGAAGGTTTTTGGCGCCATTGTTCAGGTGCACCACAACGTGTGCGAGCACACAGTCGCTGCCCACTTGCGCCGGAAAAGTTTCCAACAGTTGCTTACTCGTGTCTTTTATGAAGAGCTGGTGACTGCTGTGGTCATGTTAACGCCCGTAGAGGCGAAAAGATCAGCAAGGAGGCGAACCTGGGTCTCCGACTTTGGTGTTGAGTGTTATCCCAACCGAGCTACTCTGCCACCATGAATTCGGAATCAGTTTGTACACCTGCCCATTGCCCATATTCGTTGGCCAGGATTGAACACCCCTCTCTAACATGCTTAGAGAACTGTACCGAGATCCCTCAGCTCCTGTCATTCATGACTTATTGACCCATGTGTGCAAGACCCAGGCGTGGCCACCCAGGCAGAATAATGTCTGCTGAAGGGACGTGATTCCTGAAAGTTTGCTCTGTCTTGCATAGTGACATGACAAGGCTGTCACATGCCAGCCTGACATCGTCGGCCAGCTGTCAGCTGTCTTTGATCGACGGGTCACACAAGAGTGGCTCGGGGGCGCAGACACATGGGTATGCCACATGGCGAGATGTTTAGCATTTTACACAAGAGTGGCTCGGGGGCGCAGACACATGGGTATACCACATGGCGAGATGTTCAGTATTTTACACAAGAGTGGCTCGGGGGCGCAGACACATGGGTATGCCACATGGCAAGATGTTTAGCATTTTACACAAGAGTGGCTCGGGGGCGCAGACACGTGGGTATGCCACATGGCGAGATGTTCAGCATTTTGCACAAGAGTGGCCCGGGGGCGCAGACACATGGATGTGCCACATGGCGAGATGTTTAGCATTTTACACAAGAGTGGCTCGGGGGCGCGGACACATGGGTATGCCACATGGCAAGATGTTTAGCATTTTACACAAGAGTGGCTCGGGGGCGCAGACACATGGGTATACCACATGGCGAGATGTTTAGCATTTTACACAAGAGTGGCTCGGGGGCGCAGACACATGGGTATGCCACATGGCAAGATGTTTAGCATTTTACACAAGAGTGGTCCGGGGGCGCAGACACGTGGGTATGCCACATGGCGAGATGTTCAGCTTTTTACCGCCCAGCCAAGCTGCTCGGCAGTCGATCGCCGTCAGATGCATGCAGCCGCTGCCACTTTTAGTCAAAAGCTGT
Organism: Pollicipes pollicipes; assembly: GCF_011947565.3. NCBI lineage: Eukaryota > Metazoa > Arthropoda > Thecostraca > Pollicipedomorpha > Pollicipedidae > Pollicipes > Pollicipes pollicipes. The sequence continues at coordinate 24,940,742 of NW_023597055.1, forward strand.
CACTGCGGACCTCACATCTTCTTGGACCTAACTCAGCTTCGTTGCATAATTGGCTGAAGGCTGTGATCAAAAGTTTGAAGTTGAATCTCGGACGTATCAAAATATAAGATGCAGACTTGTTGGCCGTTGGGGTCAAAGATCGACGCATGCGGGAGTGACCACGGACAGTGGCGAGTGGCGCCGGTCGTGGCCACGCCTCTTAAAGGCGTCAGGTGACGCCGGCCGCCGGCTGTACTGCTTCCCCTCGCCATCTGGCGGCGGTGGCCGGCGGCAGTGCGCATGGACAGCTGACCGGCGGCGCGGTGCGAACGGTGCCGCCGCAGCATACGCGGTGGGGTGGCGGACCGTGCGGTGCAGAGGTCATGGCGTCCACTGCTGTTGTTGTGGGGAAAGCGGCGGGACGCTCGGCCAGACGCTGGGTATCGTCCTGCTGCTGCTGCTGGGGAGGTGGCAGGGGACGCTGTGCCGGACGCCGAAGCTCTGCGCCGGGCACCAGCAGTGGTTTGGAGGAGATCTCGAGCCGAGGTGTCGCCGCGGGTCGAATGACTGAGCGTGGCTGACAGCTGGCGCTTCAGACTGGCTGGCGCCGCTCTGGGCGCTGTCTGGTGACGGCCCGGGACGGTGACGTGACGGCAGTCTAGTGACGGCCGGCGCGGGCGCCGCGCGGGCGCAGACACCGCACAGCGGCGGGCGGCGCCGGCTCCGGCGGTGCCGCAGCGCCCGTGGCGCTGATTGGTTCAGTCCGCTTCCTCACGACCCGTGCTCGCGTTAATAAATGCGTGTGGCGTCGCGTCGATGCTGGAGCCCTGGAGCTGGAGCTGGAGCCCGAGTGCACAGTCCACATAGCCGGCTGCGAACGACGCGAGCGCTTGCGGCTGCAGCCACACGAACGCGGGGATTTGTCAGTTTCTGCGAGGAACACAAGCGATCTATACGGACGAAGGCATCGTGTGAAATCGTGATCCGAGCTTCCACGGCGTCAAAGTCTGGTATTTTGGATGGCATAGTTTGCGAATACTCCAGAAGTCACTAAGAAATACTAGTGCCGTAATTGCTGATGCTCTCTGTTGCAGATTCTGCGCTAAGTTCCTGGTGGAAATGAATAACCGACCAAATGGGTTTAATCATGAGAGGTGAGCACCTGGCTGTTTGGAGTCTTTGTTTTGGGCCGCGCCGACTTGCAGTACAACCTATCCAACCAAGGACGCGACTGAAAAACGTGTTCATATGTAAATGAAACCCACATGAAATGTGCACGTTCGTCACTGTACGCGTGTGAAGCGCATTGAGGATGTACCGCACTCGTATTCGCTTCGTGAATTTTGTCCGCGAAACTCGTGTGATAGAATCCTCTTTTAAGCTTTGTGTCGTGTTTGTGTCGTTTTCGTCATTTTTGGTGGTGCATTTTCTCGCCATGATGCAGCTGCCATCCTTCTCAGGACTGGCCAGAAACGCTTAAGAGATATGGATGAGGTGGAGAACGAATGCCTGCCGATATCAAAACGCATCAACAGTTTGTCCCTCAACACATCACATGCTCACGCGGTAAGTAACCCGACACCCTGAACGTGTACACCACGGCTCATCACATGCTCACGGCCGTAAGTAGCCCCGACACCCGGAACGTGTACAACCACGGCTCATCACATGTCACACGGTAAGTAGCCCGACACACGGAACGTGTACCACCGCGGCTCATCACATGCTCACGCACCGGTAAGTAGCCCGACACCCTGAACGTGTACACCACGGCTCATCACATGCTCACGCGGTAAGTAGCCCGACACCCTGAACGTGTACCACCCACGGCCTCATCAACATGCTCACGCAGTAAGAACCCGGCACCCTGAACGTGTATCCACCACGGCAGTCTTGTGCAGCTGAGTCTGTCCTGGAGGCTAAGATTCTGTCGTGTTACATGCGGACATACGTGATCTGCACGCAGGTCATATCGTGACTGATGCGCGGAAGCTCCGACAGGTAATCCCCCTCGCGGTCGAGGCCCCCTGTGTTTTGTTTCCTGTGTCACTTCTCTTCACACTGGTGCCTGTCGCTGGCGCGGCGCCTCGAAGCGTACAGAGGATGCTTGCAGCTGCATGCTGTATCAAGCATATCGAGTCACCACGCTATGTGAACTTGCATGTATATTCCGTCCGAGCCGAAAACTTTCAGCTTGTGGTTCCGAAGGTCGAGCAAATTAAACCAGAGTTGCGCAGGGGAAGAAATGTGCTGTGTAAAATATGGATCGTGCGCAGAGTAAACAAGGTAGCATATGCCAGCCAACGCCTCCAGTATTTGTGAGCAACGCCACAACGATGCCGCTTTAGCTAAAGTGATCGGATGTTGGAAGACTGTGATCTTCATTTTAGTCTTCTTTTTATTTACTTTTCTCTTCATTTTTTCATCTCCAAAGGTGACTTTTGTTTTAATGTTTTGCGTAGTCGATCGTTTTCGGATCATTTTTTTGGAGGCTTTTGTCAACACTTTGATTCAATTCGCCGACCAATTCGATTCCGAACGTTGTAATTGCTCCGCGCTGTTGGTCGTTTTGTAAACTAGCGAGCCATCTCTCTACTTCCTCCTGCATTGGTTGTATATTCATGACAAAATAGGCACTAACAAGGCTCGACACTAAACCGAGCAGAGATGTATTTTAGGCAGCATCAATTTCTGCACTCAAAACCTTGTCAAGCTTCTTCAAGTTTTCCCCCACAGATTATCCTGTACCTAGCGCAATATCAGTCGCATGCGCAAATCCTCGGTGTGTCCGTCGGTCGGTGGCGGTCCCTTGCGGGCGACGCCCGTCCTATCAGTTGTCGATATCGCCGGCAGGGTGGCTGGCCGGCGGCCGGCACCTCGTCACAGGCCGGCGCGCCTGGCCGGCCGGACGCAGCGCTGAGTATGCCGATGCTGGCGCCGGAGCCGGCTGGCGCTGACGCTCCGCCACCGCTGGCGCCGGCGCTGGCGCCGGAGCCGGACCTCACGCCGGACGAGTGCCCGCAGTACTTCACCATCAACAGCTACCTGTACCGGCTGCACCTGGAGCGGCTGCGCCGACAGCACAGACAGTTCTGAGCGGTGTTCGAGCGTGCGGTGGACTCAGACGGCGGCCGGGATGTGCGGGCGCCCCGCCGGCCGGCCGCGGCTCCCGCACCGCCCGGGTCACGGGAATGGCGCGCGCGTGGTGTCGCTGTAGTCAGTGCGTGCATGTGTGGCGTGTTTATATCATGGTTTTGACTTGTGCAGACACGTTTTCTGCGTGGCGCCGTTCATATGCAATGGTTTGCTGGTGTCGTTACTGCTGCTGTATGCCGTAGCCGCGTGTACTCTGTGATGCGGGCTTCCCATCGCCTGCACCTATGCGACGGGCTGGGGCACCCGGGATCCAACTGGGGCACCCGAGATCCAGCTGGGGCACCCGGGATCCAGCTGGGGCGCCCGGGATCCAGCGTGTCGCAAGACCGGCACAGCCAGCTTCGAACGCGGGGCGCGGATGTTGTGACAGGCCGCGTCGTGTGAAGTGCTCAGTGAAGCCCACTGCCGCTGTCGTTCTTGCCACTGGGCTGGCAGCCGCCGCCCCGCGCGCTGCGAGGCGGGGCGTGCTGGCGATTCAGGGACCCGCTATTGCTTACGCTCTGTGATATGTTGCCGGCGTTGGTGCCGGCCGCCGGTGTTATCTCGTCATCTGCTACGCCCTTCCAGGTTACGCCATAATGCAGCATATTGTGACGGTTGTGGACATTAATACATAACGCCTTGACGAAGACCGGGTGGAACCTTGGGAGGTGCGTGCGCTGGCGGCGCGCGCGGATGGCACGCGTGGGTCGTGGCGACCGCGGCCAGGAGCGCCGCCCCGACCGGTCGGAGAGCAGGACTGGTGCGCTCCGCTCAGGACTGGTGGACCTACAGGCAGAGGACTTTATTGGTTGGGTAAACTCATGGATACCCTCGTGGAATGCAGAACGGGCTGTGTCGGGTACCGATATGGAGACAATGGTGGGCGCGGGTGCAGGCTCAGGTAAGGCTTTTACAAAATATCTGGGAAATACTTAAAGAAATACGGTGTATTGTTGCTTCCCACGCTTCTTTACGCCATAATTGGCTTCATCTACACTGGTCTTGCGTCCCCCAACGCAAAAGAGCAACTCTGGGCGTAAGCTTTTCTAAACGTCCCTACAACTTAAAACTAACTCGCTAGAAAAATGCATACGGATGGGTACATCTGATTGGAAATAGGTAGCAGTCGGGCACAGTCACAGCCCCATGAGCAGCGGGGGAGTGACTGAACGGCATGCTTCCTGTGGATGTCTAACTGCAGGCGCCTGCCGGCCGATGACGTCACCGACCGGAACTTAACTGAAGTCGAAGGTCAAGGCGCCTTTGTTTTGATTTCGCCACGTGGCGTCGCACGCCAAATACCGGATGAGTTCACCTGTAAGGGCAAATACTGAGTCCTGTCCTGTGCCTGTCCCTCGCCGGGCAGCCACAAACACCACCACACGCAGCCACAAACACCACCACACCACCACGCACACCAACACACCACCACACGCAGCCAACGCAAGCGCGGAGTCCGCGGCGCGTACCATAGGCTGACCCAACGAGCAGAGAAGTAATGCGGTGTAGTATTTGGCTGGAGTGCCTCGCTGGTTTGGTGAGCTGGCAGAAACGCCTGGCCCCGTACACATTTCAGTATTCAAGCTGAAGGTCGCGGCCAGAAGCAAATTATATTCTTTTGCAACGGAATGTCCGAATCTTCGAAGGAATGCCATGGACTTTTTCAGCGGCACCATTCAAGAATTATTCACCTATTTTCGTTGCTCGGAATGTTCCACATTTGAAGATATTGAAGCCAGCATCAGACACGACGAAATTAGCTTACTAGCAACTCTTCGTATATCTATAAGTGAAAAACTGCTGCTTCAACAACACAATTGCAGCCCTCTAAGACACCGAAGGACTACTACAAAACCACTACTACAGAGCCTTGGAGCGCACACTATTGGTACCATTTTGCAATATCTTGTTTTTTTAATACTGCGGCATGTGCAGTTGGCAAAGGAATTGCATTCTTTGAAGCCTTATTCAACAAACTACATGTGCGACACGTACTAACTCTATTCATGCGCATTTCTACCGCACTAATTATTGTGGTGTCTACGTGAATTGCAAATGCCTAGACTGCTGCAGCAAGCTAATGCAACGCCCGCCTCTCACATGTTCAGCCTGTTAGGTGACCGCAGTCTCGCGGCAGCATGCCATGCTCGACAACCAACACTGTTTTGCTTCGACAGATCCCACTGCAAAACAGCGCGACTGGGTGAATTAAAAATGAATACAGTACGTGATCGCAATTCAGCCTTGTGGACATCACCTGGAATTCTCACGTCATATTTCAAACAAAGTGCTATATCCGAACTTGAAACGCAAGCCAAACTCATGAGAACAGATCAACCGACCCGCCTCGTGGCCGGTCTGGAACGCAGCGCGTGTCTCCGCCCCTCCCCTCCAGAAGGCGTACTTATGACGCCGCTCCCTCATCCGGGCCGGGTTATGGGTCGGGTCTGATAAGGATCGTGCGTGCCCAGCCCTCATCGTCTCCATTTCCGCTCGTGCTGACCAGACGAGACTGACGCCGGCGGCGTGATGCGGCGTCGGGGCGGCCAGCCAATCAGCGGCGCTCGTCGCGGGTCGCGTGATCGCCCCGGGCTACGACAACACGCCCGGCCACCGTCCGATGTCCGCCGGCTCCGGCCGCTGCCGGCAGAGGCGCGTGCGGGTGGGCTGGATGCGACGAGGTAGGGTGTCTTTAAAGCCTTGGCCCGGATGGCTTCGGCTTGTTTTGCGAGCGAGACTCAGTCGCGTAGCTGAGCTACGAGCTGCGGTTGTTGGAATGCCTGCTGATTGATCGACATATTTACATAGCGAAACTGGAAAGATTAAGGTGATCTTCTGTGGCCATTCTGAAGGCTGGGATGTTTGCACGGGAGTGGGGCAGCGGCGTGACCGCTGGCGCAGGCCTGGGCGATGAGTTGGCCGGCTGGGTGAGCGTCGCGCGCCGGCCAGAGGCTCAGACCTGCCTGAGCGGGACCCGAACTTGAGTGCTCGTCGCGTTGGCTTGGTTCACTTACATGCTTGGGGGGAGGGGGCTGGCCAAAAGTCGGCTGAGGGGTGCGGCACTCATCGAAGGCAAGACCAAGCTCGTCAGATTTCAAGCTGTGATAGAATTTGCTCCGCATCTGGATGGACGGCTGCTTGGTGGCGAAGGATGCACTGTTGCTGATTGGGCACGTTTCCACCAAAACCAAGCGCTGCTTGCCGTAGTTCAGCGCGCACCCAGAATATCGGAGTCCTGGTGACCAGTGCGCACCCAGAATGTCTGAGTACTGGTGCCCATTGCACACCCGTAATGTCGGAGTCCTGGTGACCAACGCGCTCTCGGAATTTGGGAGTCCTGGTGACCAGTGCACATCCAGAATGGCGGAGTACTGGTGACCAGCGCACAACCAGTATGTCGGAGTCCTGGTGACCAGTGCGCGGCCAGAATGTCTGATCCTCGTGACCAGCGCTCATCCAGAGAGTCAGGAGTCCTTGTGATCGGCGTACAGTCAAAATGTCGGAGTCCTAGCGATCAGCGTGCAACCAGAAATAGCCTATGGAACGTATTTTCAACCTGACACCTCGACCCGCTCCCTTCCAAGCATCGTGCCAGCTGACCACTTCACTGTACACGGTGGCAGACTGGCGGTATGTTGTAGACCACTCGACTGCACACGGTGGCAGACTGGCGGTATG
>NW_023597055.1:24947546-24985913 GCF_011947565.3 Pollicipes pollicipes
ATATATATATGCTATATATATATTATATATATATATATTATATATATATATATATATATATATATATGTGTGTGTGTGTGTGTGTGTGTGTGTGTGTGTGTGTGTGTGTGTGTGTGTGTGTGTGTGTGTGTGTGTGTGTGTGTGTGTGTGTGTGTGTGTGTGTGTGTGTGTGTGTGTATAGCACATTTTTACATTCTCTGACTGGCGTGTAAGCTATACGCTACCGCGAGATCAATTTTGCCTTAAGCCCATAGTAAAAAGAAAAAACATGCGTTAAATGACTGCATGAAATAAATCGACGGAGCTCCTCATTTTACGATGCCCCAGTGGGCTCTGTTTAAACCAGAAGAGCTCAGAATCTTTGTGAGAATCTTTATAGAGATAGAGGTTGCAAAGAGATAGCAAAGATTCCGCGAATGGGGCTTGAAGATCAAAGTGGGTCAACCATTTTTATTGGCATGGCCAAGCCATGCTCATCTGGATATGTTCAACATTCAGCCAAAGTTGAGGGGTGGTATGAAATATATAATGTAGCTTTAAGCATGCGCGCTCGCATATCTTAGTAACAAGAACCTCGATGCCGGCCTTTGCAGTCTCCCTAGCCCGCTCAGCGTCGTCCCACTAGACCATGGCCAACTGATGGACGAAAATGGTGATGGGTATGACAGAAATACCTTTGAACTCTTTACGACACCAAATCATGCATTTATATATATATATATATATATATATATATATATATATATATATCATTTGTTTTTTAGATATATTTCATTCATTCATTAGATATATTTCACTTCGTGCATTTCATGTGTGCAGCTTTTAGATGGATGGCAATAACGCATTGGTCGTTACAGCACCGCGAAGTGGTGTTGAAATCTGATGGTGGAACTGAAAGAGTTGAAGTAAAATCTATATTTTCCGTGTTGTTGTAACTGCTCATCTGTCTAGAGGATATCCCCAAAGTTGCAAAAAGAACGTTCGCCAAGTGTAATCTTTGAACTGTACAAATTAATTCTGAAAGACATTCAGAAACATCATTTTACGTTGGTCAGCGCTGCGCGCTCAGTGCATGCCCCCTGGCGTTGCTTGCAGTGGTAAACGCCGTTCGATTTTACGAAAACTGCAACCCAAGGCATCGCTATTCCTGCTCCCGAGATTACGGGTGCAGCATTGAGACTTAAAGACGCACTCAGGTGCAGGGGTTACACATGGCGTCGCCTGCCTCTCACCCCGGCGGGAAGGGCGGGCACCGCGCGGAGTCGAACCCCGTACCTGCGGTTTCCCAGATGCGCAGTGGTGCGTTAACCACCTCACCATCGGTACCCTGCGCACGGGATCAAACCTTTTGATGACATTTGTTTTGCTAGTCGACTCTACAAAATAATAAACGTTCTCAACAAAACATGAGACGGCCTTGTGCGATTTCAACTAATTTCGAACAACTCCATTCAACACTAATGAGGCATCTTATTTATTTCTGGTAAAGGGGGCTTTCGAGTACAACACTGCGGGGCACATTGTTGTTACCGGGCAAGGGCTGAACGGCTATTCCATTCCATCTCGGTGTATTTTTTGGCCGACATTCTGGCGACACGGGGCGGCATCTCCTGCCCGATCCGGAAGCCTTTCGAGGGATACATCATCTTGCATTGGCCCTCTCCCTGACGCGAGAGATCCTCTGACCTGCGCAGTTGATCCTGGATCGACGCATGAACAGTTGTTAACGCAACAACATCCCTGCTCACCGCAGGTGGTCAAATTATTGCCACATAGACTCCAGTTGGGCTTAACGGGCCGATACTGGAATAGGGTTGGAGGACTCACCGTTCGATACTTGGGGCCCTGACTGACACAGAACTCTTCCATTGCCTCAACGTAAGCACTCATCACAATTTCTCATGTTTTCTTCTAATTGTCAGAGAGCCCCGACCAACGCAAAAGACCCTCTGCCATTCGGGCTCCATTCCCCGTCCCTGTTGAGCAAATCTTCCCCCGGCCGATTCCAGGCCCTTGTCGACACAGAATGCCCTGTTAGGCACTGTGGACTCCTCAACAGTGCAGGAGCCCGACCAATGTAAATAGCTGGCCCGGTCTTGTCTCTGCTTGGGAAATGGACCCAAGAGCTCAGACCAACACGGATCCAGCTGTTCGATGTCCGTGATCTCTGGCCGAAATAGAGGAACGATCTGTCTCAGGGGTACGTATCAGCCCAATAGATCATCTTGATGACATTTGAGATCACGACCTATGGGCGTGGGTTCTTAGGTGATCTACAGCCAGCCCTTCGTACCATTCAGCCGTCCCATCGGGCCCTTGATTTTTGGTCTCTAGAGATCCTTCGGCCCCTCTTCGGGCTCTAACTGATGTTTCAGGTCACGACCCAACGGGCCGCGATGCTTAATGTGGCCTACAGCCAGTCCTTCGGGCCCTTCTGCCCTCCAACCGGGCCTTTGATCATCGGTTTCGGTGGGTCGCCCGGGCTCCTCTGTAGGCCTCACCAAACACTTCCCTTGGCCGGCTCAGGCCCCTGCAAGCACAGGGCCCTCTATTAAGTGCTGTGGGTCCCTCACAGATACAAAGCCTGGACCGGTGCAAAGCACTGGCCCCGGCTTTACAGCTGAATGAGAAGTGGGTCCTCAGATCCATACCGACACGGAGCCGACTGTGTGATACGGTGGTTAGGCCCATATCAACTCAGGGGCTCCCCGATCGGCGCAAGGTGCCCTCTGATTGTTATTTTAGGGTCCGTATTCATAGTTCGGGACCCCTGAATAAGATTCCGACCAGCCCTTTATGCTCTTAGACCCTACAATCGCGCTCTTGATCGTCGGGACCCGGTGGGCCCTCTAGGCTCTTTGGGTCTCCTCGAACACTGCCTTTGGCCAGCTCGGGACCCCTTGACAACACAGGACGCCTGTTAGGCGCTGTGGACCTCGAGCAATGTAACTGCTGGCTCCGGTTCTGTCCCTGCTTGGGAATGAGCCCTCAGGTCTATGCCGCCACGGAGCCGGCTGCGCGTTACTGGCAGTGTCTGACCGAATATAGGCTCCATCGACTTATTGGGACCCTGATCAGTGCGTAGGCCCTCTGGTTGGCATTGGCGTGTCCGGTCCGCGTGGCCGTGGCCCCCGAATGGGACTCTCATCTGACCATTTGGGCCCCTAATCGTGGGTTCCGAGGGGCCGCAGGGGCCCTCTGAACCTAAGGGGGAGGCACGTACCCTCTGTGGCCCCCCCCCCCCCGCCGCTTGCGCTACTGGCTACAAGCAAAAACTTGTGGTCAAGTCTTTGCTACAGAAATGTTGACTGATTGATGCTTTTTTGACTGCTGACTGTTGACTGTTTTTGTAAATGTTGACTGTTGACTGCTTAATGCGTTTAGCCGTAGAGTACTCATGTCCTCTATGAGCTTTTGCAGTAGAAATAATGTTGCGCATAAGCGAAGACTGTAAAGGTCTTGGCTGTGTAAGTGATGGCGAGTATAAATTTTGCAGTGTAGATTTTGTTGTGTAGTACTCACGTTGTGTATAAGTCCTGCAGTATAAGTAATATTACTTGTGAGTAAAGTCTGTATGAATTTTTGCATTGGAAGTAATGTCGTGTGTAACTGATGTAGCGTTACTGTCAGTACGAGGCTATGCCGCAGAACTAATGCCGTGACATCCTCCTAAGACGGCGAAAAGTGCCCCAAGTTGTACTTGTTTTTACTTTATTGTGATGCAGATAGCAACAAGCACGAAATCTATCCCTCCGCACCAGCAAAAAAACAGGCCCCTTAGCATAGCGTGCCATGCTACTCTAGGCCTAGCTATTAAGCCTTGAATTTTCGGCTTCCTACGGTGTTCTAATTTACTTTGAGCGTGTGTAATCAGGTTAGCATCTTGTCCTGACTTAGTGGCTGGGAACCTATCGCGTGAATCGTTCAGTTCCATGACGATTGCCTGCTCTTGCTCTCTTTCACGTCTTGCTTTCCGTTTAAAGTATTTAACGGTTTCGCCTCGATCGTCAACAGTGTTTCGTAAAAAAGAGCTATATCCATTGTGAATTGTACGCTTTCAAAATTAAGCAGATTTTCCCAATAAGCGTCGTCATACAATGAAACAGCGTATTGCTTGATTGCGTTACTTGTGCGCCGTTTAATAGTCACTGCATGGTTACTATCCGTAAGCAATGAATCATTGAACTTCCACAGCCTTGGTCCTCTTTGTTGTTGAGGGTCTGTCAATGTAAATGCCACGATGTTGCGGTTTGTTCTATAACCTGTTTGGATCTCGTTATTTTTTATGTACCTAAGTGAATGGTCGCTTGCAAAATATGCATTTCATCTACCACATCTGACGGGGTTACATTTGATCCATGTAAACTTGCGATGGGTTGGATGCCTCCAAATATCAACCAAAGCGTGCTTTATGGCAACTTTTGTAAGTGAGTTCTTTTCATTTACGTTATGTTCATGTACGTAATTTGAGTGCTCTCTGTGGTTCATAACGAAGTTAAAGTCGCCACCAATTACGGTGTTATCTGACGGGAGACTTTCCAGCTCGGCACTAATTGACTCAAAGAACGTAGGGTTATCTTCGTTCAGGACATATATGCCAGGGAAAGTGTAAATAGTAGAATTTATCTGGCAGCTTATGATAACGAAGTTCCCATCGGGACAGTATCTTTCAAACAATAGTTCATGATGTGCAAATTTTTTGATAGAATTGCTGTTCCTCGGCTGTTTGATATTTTGCAAGAATGATAACCTTTGCCACAACAAAGCGTATTGAAAAATGGAATGCCATGTACAACCATGTGAATATTTCGGAGAAATATTATGTTAAGCCTAGAATCACTCACAAAGTTATTTACATCTCGTTTTTTATGCAGCCCCGTCAGGCCGCGGCAGTTCATAGACCTGAATCTGAGCTCAGTCATGATTTGGACGGTTTCCTACTAACAATGAATAGATGTAATTGTGCAAGTACGCGCGAGCATGGACAGGTGTGCGTATGCGTGCGGGCGTGTGTGCGTGCGTGCTGTGTAAGTGATGGCGAATATAGTTTTTGCAGGGTAGGTTTTATCGTGTAGCACTCACGTCGTGTATAACTGCTGCATTATAAGTCATATCACTTATGGGTAAAGTCCGTATAAGTTTTTGCAGTGGGTGTAATATCGCGTGTGACTGATGTAGCGTTACTGTCGGCACGAGGTTTTGCCGAAGCACTTATGTCGTGACATTCTCCTAAGATGGCGAAAAATGCCTCAAGAAACGTTCAAAAACGGTTCAAATTTCGAAACGCACCCCTTTTGTCCATGCATCTGTATGCTCCTCGCGTAGTGTTTTGCCGTGAACAGAAAACTTCATCCCGACCAGCTGTGCGGTGGCATCGCTTGGCACGTTGCAATTTCTAACGCCATCGGGATTACCGGTCACGGTAGGACAAGCCCACAGTCATAGTTACTTGCCTGGCGGGGCAACGGTCAAGCAGCAGGCTACGCTTGATGAGTACTCGCACCACGTCATCGCGAGAGAAACAAACCGCGCTAAACTTGTTAAAACGTACCGCCAGTCTGCCACCGTGTGCAGCCGAGTGGTCTACAACATACCGCCAGTCTGCCACCGTGTGCAGCCGAGTGGTCTACAACATACCGCCAGTCTGCCACCGTGTGCAGCCGAGTGGTCTACAGCATACCGCCAGTCTGCCACCGCGTGCAGCCGAGTGGTCTACAGCATACCGCCAGTCTGCCACCGCGTGCAGCCGAGTGGTCTACAACATACCGCCAGTCTGCCACCGTGTGCAGTCGAGTGGTCTACAACATACCGCCAGTCTACCACCGTGTGCAGTCGAGTGGTCTACAACATACCGCCAGTCTGCCACCGTGTGCAGTCGAGTGGTCTACAACATACCGCCAGTCTGTCACCGTGTGCAGTCGAGTGGTCTACAACATACCGCCAGTCTGCCGCCGTGTGCAGCCGAGTGGTCTACAGCATACCGCCAGTCTGCCACCGTGTGCAGTCGAGTGGTCTACAACATACCGCCAGTCTGCCACCGTGTGCAGTCGAGTGGTCTACAACATACCGCCAGTCTGCCACCGTGTGCAGCCGAGTGGTCTACAACATACCGCCAGTCTGCCACCGTGTGCAGCCGAGTGGTCTACAGCATACCGCCAGTCTGCCACCGTGTGCAGTCGAGTGGTCTACAACATACCGCCAGTCTGCCACCGTGTACAGTGAAGTGGTCAGCTGGCACGATGCTTGGAAGGGAGCGGGTCGAGGTGTCAGGTTGAAAATACGTTCCATAGGCTATTTCTGGTTGCACGCTGATCGCTAGGACTCCGACATTTTGACTGTACGCCGATCACAAGGACTCCTGACTCTCTGGATGAGCGCTGGTCACGAGGATCAGACATTCTGGCCGCGCACTGGTCACCAGGACTCCGACATACTGGTTGTGCGCTGGTCACCAGTACTCCGCCATTCTGGATGTGCACTGGTCACCAGGACTCCCAAATTCCGAGAGCGCGTTGGTCACCAGGACTCCGACATTACGGGTGTGCAATGGGCACCAGTACTCAGACATTCTGGGTGCGCACTGGTCACCAGGACTCCGATATTCTGGGTGCGCGCTGAACTACGGCAAGCAGCGCTTGGTTTTGGTGGAAACGTGCCCAATCAGCAACAGTGCATCCTTCGCCACCAAGCAGCCGTCCATCCAGATGCGGAGCAAATTCTATCACAGCTTGAAATCTGACGAGCTTGGTCTTGCCTTCGATGAGTGCCGCACCCCTCAGCCGACTTTTGGCCAGCCCCCTCCCCCCAAGCATGTAAGTGAACCAAGCCAACGCGACGAGCACTCAAGTTCGGGTCCCGCTCAGGCAGGTCTGAGCCTCTGGCCGGCGCGCGACGCTCACCCAGCCGGCCAACTCATCGCCCAGGCCTGCGCCAGCGGTCACGCCGCTGCCCCACTCCCGTGCAAACATCCCAGCCTTCAGAATGGCCACAGAAGATCACCTTAATCTTTCCAGTTTCGCTATGTAAATATGTCGATCAATCAGCAGGCATTCCAACAACCGCAGCTCGTAGCTCAGCTACGCGACTGAGTCTCGCTCGCAAAACAAGCCGAAGCCATCCGGGCCAAGGCTTTAAAGACACCCTACCTCGTCGCATCCAGCCCACCCGCACGCGCCTCTGCCGGCAGCGGCCGGAGCCGGCGGACATCGGACGGTGGCCGGGCGTGTTGTCGTAGCCCGGGGCGATCACGCGACCCGCGACGAGCGCCGCTGATTGGCTGGCCGCCCCGACGCCGCATCACGCCGCCGGCGTCAGTCTCGTCTGGTCAGCACGAGCGGAAATGGAGACGATGAGGGCTGGGCACGCACGATCCTTATCAGACCCGACCCATAACCCGGCCCGGATGAGGGAGCGGCGTCATAAGTACGCCTTCTGGAGGGGAGGGGCGGAGACACGCGCTGCGTTCCAGACCGGCCACGAGGCGGGTCGGTTGATCTGTTCTCATGAGTTTGGCTTGCGTTTCAAGTTCGGATATAGCACTTTGTTTGAAATATGACGTGAGAATTCCAGGTGATGTCCACAAGGCTGAATTGCGATCACGTACTGTATTCATTTTTAATTCACCCAGTCGCGCTGTTTTGCAGTGGGATCTGTCGAAGCAAAACAGTGTTGGTTGTCGAGCATGGCATGCTGCCGCGAGACTGCGGTCACCTAACAGGCTGAACATGTGAGAGGCGGGCGTTGCATTAGCTTGCTGCAGCAGTCTAGGCATTTGCAATTCACGTAGACACCACAATAATTAGTGCGGTAGAAATGCGCATGAATAGAGTTAGTACGTGTCGCACATGTAGTTTGTTGAATAAGGCTTCAAAGAATGCAATTCCTTTGCCAACTGCACATGCCGCAGTATTAAAAAAAAACAAGATATTGCAAAATGGTACCAATAGTGTGCGCTCCAAGGCTCTGTAGTAGTGGTTTTGTAGTAGTCCTTCGGTGTCTTAGAGGGCTGCAATTGTGTTGTTGAAAGCAGTTTTTCACTTATAGATATACGAAGAGTTGCTAGTAAGCTAATTTCGTCGTGTCTGATGCTGGCTTCAATATCTTCAAATGTGGAACATTCCGAGCAACGAAAATAGGTGAATAATTCTTGAATGGTGCCGCTGAAAAAGTCCATGGCATTCCTTCGAAGATTCGGACATTCCGTTGCAAAAGAATATAATTTGCTTCTGGCCGCGACCTTCAGCTTGAATACTGAAATGTGTACGGGGCCAGGCGTTTCTGCCAGCTCACCAAACCAGCGAGGCACTCCAGCCAAATACTACACCGCATTACTTCTCTGCTCGTTGGGTCAGCCTATGGTACGCGCCGCGGACTCCGCGCTTGCGTTGGCTGCGTGTGGTGGTTGGGTGGTTTGTGGCTGCCCGGCGAGGGACAGGCACAGGACGGGACTCAGTATTTGCCCTTACAGGTGAACTCATCCGGTATTTGGCGTGCGACGCCACGTGGCGAAATCAAAACAAAGGCGCCTTGACCTTCAACTTCAGTTAAGTTCCGGTCGGTGACGTCATCGGCCGGCAGGCGCCTGCAGTTAGACATCCACAGGAAGCATGCCGTTCAGTCACTCCCCCGCTGCTCATGGGGCTGTGACTGTGCCCGACTGCTACCTATTTCCAATCAGATGTACCCATCCGTATGCATTTTTCTAGCGAGTTAGTTTTAAGTTGTAGGGACGTTTAGAAAAGCTTACGCCCAGAGTTGCTCTTTTGCGTTGGGGGACGCAAGACCAGTGTAGATGAAGCCAATTATGGCGTAAAGAAGCGTGGGAAGCAACAATACACCGTATTTCTTTAAGTATTTCCCAGATATTTTGTAAAAGCCTTACCTGAGCCTGCACCCGCGCCCACCATTGTCTCCATATCGGTACCCGACACAGCCCGTTCTGCATTCCACGAGGGTATCCATGAGTTTACCCAACCAATAAAGTCCTCTGCCTGTAGGTCCACCAGTCCTGAGCGGAGCGCACCAGTCCTGCTCTCCGACCGGTCGGGGCGGCGCTCCTGGCCGCGGTCGCCACGACCCACGCGTGCCATCCGCGCGCGCCGCCAGCGCACGCACCTCCCAAGGTTCCACCCGGTCTTCGTCAAGGCGTTATGTATTAATGTCCACAACCGTCACAATATGCTGCATTATGGCGTAACCTGGAAGGGCGTAGCAGATGACGAGATAACACCGGCGGCCGGCACCAACGCCGGCAACATATCACAGAGCGTAAGCAATAGCGGGTCCCTGAATCGCCAGCACGCCCCGCCTCGCAGCGCGCGGGGCGGCGGCTGCCAGCCCAGTGGCAAGAACGACAGCGGCAGTGGGCTTCACTGAGCACTTCACACGACGCGGCCTGTCACAACATCCGCGCCCCGCGTTCGAAGCTGGCTGTGCCGGTCTTGCGACACGCTGGATCCCGGGCGCCCCAGCTGGATCCCGGGTGCCCCAGCTGGATCTCGGGTGCCCCAGTTGGATCCCGGGTGCCCCAGCCCGTCGCATAGGTGCAGGCGATGGGAAGCCCGCATCACAGAGTACACGCGGCTACGGCATACAGCAGCAGTAACGACACCAGCAAACCATTGCATATGAACGGCGCCACGCAGAAAACGTGTCTGCACAAGTCAAAACCATGATATAAACACGCCACACATGCACGCACTGACTACAGCGACACCACGCGCGCGCCATTCCCGTGACCCGGGCGGTGCGGGAGCCGCGGCCGGCCGGCGGGGCGCCCGCACATCCCGGCCGCCGTCTGAGTCCACCGCACGCTCGAACACCGCTCAGAACTGTCTGTGCTGTCGGCGCAGCCGCTCCAGGTGCAGCCGGTACAGGTAGCTGTTGATGGTGAAGTACTGCGGGCACTCGTCCGGCGTGAGGTCCGGCTCCGGCGCCAGCGCCGGCGCCAGCGGTGGCGGAGCGTCAGCGCCAGCCGGCTCCGGCGCCAGCATCGGCATACTCAGCGCTGCGTCCGGCCGGCCAGGCGCGCCGGCCTGTGACGAGGTGCCGGCCGCCGGCCAGCCACCCTGCCGGCGATATCGACAACTGATAGGACGGGCGTCGCCCGCAAGGGACCGCCACCGACCGACGGACACACCGAGGATTTGCGCATGCGACTGATATTGCGCTAGGTACAGGATAATCTGTGGGGGAAAACTTGAAGAAGCTTGACAAGGTTTTGAGTGCAGAAATTGATGCTGCCTAAAATACATCTCTGCTCGGTTTAGTGTCGAGCCTTGTTAGTGCCTATTTTGTCATGAATATACAACCAATGCAGGAGGAAGTAGAGAGATGGCTCGCTAGTTTACAAAACGACCAACAGCGCGGAGCAATTACAACGTTCGGAATCGAATTGGTCGGCGAATTGAATCAAAGTGTTGACAAAAGCCTCCAAAAAAATGATCCGAAAACGATCGACTACGCAAAACATTAAAACAAAAGTCACCTTTGGAGATGAAAAAATGAAGAGAAAAGTAAATAAAAAGAAGACTAAAATGAAGATCACAGTCTTCCAACATCCGATCACTTTAGCTAAAGCGGCATCGTTGTGGCGTTGCTCACAGATACTGGAGGCGTTGGCTGGCATATGCTACCTTGTTTACTCTGCGCACGATCCATATTTTACACAGCACATTTTTTCCCCTGCGCAACTCTGGTTTAATTTGCTCGACCTTCGGAACCACAAGCTGAAAGTTTTCGGCTCGGACGGAATATACATGCAAGTTCACATAGCGTGGTGACTCGATATGCTTGATACAGCATGCAGCTGCAAGCATCCTCTGTACGCTTCGAGGCGCCGCGCCAGCGACAGGCACCAGTGTGAAGAGAAGTGACACAGGAAACAAAACACAGGGGGCCTCGACCGCGAGGGGGAATACCTGTCGGAGCTTCCGCGCATCAGTCACGAATATGACTGCGTGCAGATCACGTATGTCCGCATGTAACACGACAGAATCTTAGCCTCAGGACAGACTCAGCTGCCAAAAGACGGCCGTGGTGGTACACGTTCAGGGTGTCGGGTTACTTACCGCGTGAGCATGTGATGAGCCGTGGTGGTACACGTTCAGGGTGTCGGGTTACTTACCGCGTGAGCATGTGATGAGCCGTGGTGGTACACGTTCAGGGTGTCGGGCTACTTACCGCGTGAGCATGTGATGAGCCGCGGTGGTACACGTTCCGGGTGTCGGGCTACTTACCGCTGTGAGCATGTGATGAGCCGCTGGTGGTACACGTTCAGGGTGTCGGGCTACTTACGGCGTGAGCATGTGATGAGCCGTGGTGGTACACGTTCAGGGTGTCGGGTTACTTACCGCGTGAGCATGTGATGTGTTGAGGGACAAACTGTTGATGCGTTTTGATATCGGCAGGCATTCGTTCTCCACCTCATCCATATCTCTTAAGCGTTTCTGGCCAGTCCTGAGAAGGATGGCAGCTACATCATGGCGAGAAAATGCACCACCAAAAATGACGACAAACGACACAAACACGACACAAAGCTTAAAAGAGGATTCTATCACACGAGTTTCGCGGACAAAATTCACGAAGCGAATACGAGTGCGGTACATCCTCAATGCGCTTCACACGCGTACAGTGACGAACGTGAACATTTCATGTGGGTTTCATTTACATATGAACACGTTTTTCAGTCGCGTCCTTGGTTGGATAGGTTGTACTGCAAGTCGGCGCGGCCCAAAACAAAGACTCCAAACAGCCAGGTGCTCACCTCTCATGATTAAACCCATTTGGTCGGTTATTCATTTCCACCAGGAACTTAGCGCAGAATCTGCAACAGAGAGCATCAGCAATTACGGACACTAGTATTTCTTAGTGACTTCTGGAGTATTCGCAAACTATGCCATCCAAAATACCAGACTTTGACGCCGTGGAAGCTCGGATCACGCTTTCACACGATGCCTTCGTCCGTATAGATCGCTTGTGTTCCTCGCAGAAACTGACAAATCCCCGCGTTCGTGTGGCTGCAGCCGCAAGCGCTCGCGTCGTTCGCAGCCGGCTATATGGACTGTGCACTCGGGCTCCAGCTCCAGCTCCAGGGCTCCAGCATCGACGCGACGCCACACGCATTTATTAACGCAAGCACGGGTCATGAGGAAGCGGACTGAACCAATCAGCGCCACGGGCGCTGCAGCACCGCCGGAGCCGGCGCCGCCCGCCGCTGTGCGGTGTCTGCGCCCGCGCGGCACCCGCGCCGGCCGTCACTAGACTGCCGTCACGTCACCGTCCCGGGCCGTCACCAGACAGCGCCCAGAGCGGCGCCAGCCAGTCTGAAGCGCCAGCTGTCAGCCACGCTCAGTCATCCGACCCGCGGCGACACCTCGGCTCGAGATCTCCTCCAAACCACTGCTGGTGCCCGGCGCAGAGCTTCGGCGTCCGGCACAGCGTCCCCTGCCACCTCCCCAGCAGCAGCAGCAGCAGGACGATACCCAGCGTCTGGCCGAGCGTCCCGCCGCTTTCCCCACAACAACAGCAGTGGACGCCATGACCTCTGCACCGCACGGTCCGCCACCCCACCGCGTATGCTGCGGCGGCACCGTTCGCACCGCGCCGCCGGTCAGCTGTCCATGCGCACTGCCGCCGGCCCACCGCCGCCAGATGGCGAGGGGAAGCAGTACAGCCGGCGGCCGGCGTCACCTGACGCCTTTAAGAGGCGTGGCCACGACCGGCGCCACTCGCCACTGTCCGTGGTCACTCCCGCATGCGTCGATCTTTGACCCCAACGGCCAACAAGTCTGCATCTTATATTTTGATACGTCCGAGATTCAACTTCAAACTTTTGATCACAGCCTTCAGCCAATTATGCAACGAAGCTGAGTTAGGTCCTAGAAGATGTGAAGTCCGCAGTGACAGCTTTTGACTAAAAGTGGCAGCGGCTGCATGCATCTGACGGCGATCGACTGCCCGAGCAGCTTGGCTGGGCGGTAAAAAGCTGAACATCTCGCCATGTGGCATACCCACGTGTCTGCGCCCCCGGGCCACTCTTGTGTAAAATGCTAAACATCTTGCCATGTGGCATACCCACGTGTCTGCGCCCCCGAGCCACTCTTGTGTAAAATGCTAACATCTCGCCATGTGGTATACCCATGTGTCTGCGCCCCCGAGCCACTCTTGTGTAAAATGCTAAACATCTTGCCATGTGGCATACCCATGTGTCTGCGCCCCCGAGCCACTCTTGTGTAAAATGCTAAACATCTCGCCATGTGGCATCCCATGTGTCTGCGCCCCCGAGCCACTCTTGTGTAAAATGCTGAACATCTCGCCATGTGGCATACCCATGTGTCTGCGCCCCCGAGCCACTCTTGTGTAAAATATAAACATCTCGCCATGTGGCATACCCATGTGTCTGCGCCCCCGAGCCACTCTTGTGTAAAATGCTAAACATCTTGCCATGTGGCATACCCACGTGTCTGCGCCCCCGAGCCACTCTTGTGTAAAATGCTAACATCTCACCATGTGGCATACCATGTGTCTGCGCCCCGAGCCACTCTTGTGTAAAATGCTAAACATCTCGCCATGTGGTATACCCATGTGTCTGCGCCCCCGAGCCACTCTTGTGTAAAATGCTAACATCTTGCCATGTGGCATACCCACGTGTCGCGCCCCCGAGCCACTCTTGTGTAAAATGCTGAACATCTCGCCATGTGGCATACCCATGTGTCTGCGCCCCCGAGCCACTCTTGTGTAAAATGCTAAACATCTCGCCATGTGGTATACCCATGTGTCTGCGCCCCCGAGCCACTCTTGTGTAAAATGCTAAACATCTTGCCATGTGGCATACCCATGTGTCTGCGCCCCCGAGCCACTCTTGTGTAAAATGCTTAACATCTCACCATGTGGCATACCCATGTGTCTGCGCCCCCGAGCCACTCTTGTGTAAAATACTGAACATCTCGCCATGTGGCATACCCATGTGTCTGCGCCCCCGAGCCACTCTTGTGTAAATGCTAAACATCTTGCCATGTGGCATACCACGTGTCCGCGCCCCCGAGCCACTCTTGTTTAAAATGCTTACATCTCACCATGTGGCATACCCATGTGTCTGCGCCCCGAGCCCACTCTTGTGTAAAATACTGAACATCTCGCCATGTGGTATACCCATGTGTCTGCGCCCCCGAGCCACTCTTGTGTAAAATGCTAAACATCTCGCCATGTGGCATACCCATGTGTCTGCGCCCCCGAGCCACTCTTGTGTGACCCGTCGATCAAAGACAGCTGACAGCTGGCCGACGATGTCAGGCTGGCATGTGACAGCCTTGTCATGTCACTATGCAGGACAGAAGCAAACTTTCAGGAATCACGTCCCTTCAGCAGACATTATTCTGCCTGGGTGGCCACGCCTGGGTCTTGCACACATGGGTCAATAAGTCATGAATGACAGGAGCTGAGGGATCTCGGTACAGTCCTCTAAGCATGTTAGAGAGGGGTGTTCAATCCTGGCCAACGAATATGGGCAATGGGCAGGTGTACAAACTGATTCCGAATTCATGGTGGCAGAGTAGCTCGGTTGGGATAACACTCAACACCAAAGTCGGAGACCCAGGTTCGCCTCCTTGCTGATCTTTTCGCCTCTACGGGCGTTAACATGACCACAGCAGTCACCAGCTCTTCATAAAAGACACGAGTAAGCAACTGTTGGAAACTTTTCCGGCGCAAGTGGGCAGCGACTGTGTGCTCGCACACGTTGTGGTGCACCTGAACAATGGTGCCAAAAACCTTCAGTCCCTCGCGACATGTCGAGCTGGGGTGTTCGGAGCGTAGCTCTCGCACAACTGCGAATGAAACGTCAGCCCATCCGGAGGCGGCATCTTAGAGAAAGACAAATGTACTGTGTCTGTTCCAGCAATGCACGCACAGAATGCTCTACATGCGACACCTGTGGAAAACATCGATGCTCTCATAAGTATGAGCTGATCTTACGCATCAATGACAATTACTATGGTCTAGCATGGCTGTGGTGTCTGGGCTTGCTCGTGATCTTAGAGAATGCCTGATGAGACAGTTTGTCTATTGGTGGAAATTCAATTTTCAAAACTTAAATCTTTATGTTCAAGCACATCCAGGTATTCCTTTATCTAAGAAAAGCCACTTGTTATCAGAGATACAGCATGACAATGTTGCAGCAGCTAACATGTGAACTGTCTGACCCCATGGGTTAGGGGCTGATTAAATAAGCTGGAGACAACAAAGAAGTGCAAAGCAGCACAACGTGCAGTTGTATGAAGATATATGCTAAGACAGCCTCTTAGGAAATTCTAGCCATATTTTTATGGAGCATTATGCACAATTAATTTTCTCTTGAATCATGCAGCTGCAATGACATAACCATGCACATCATTTCACATAACTGTGCAAGTATACTGATATACATCAAACTGAGTTCTTGAGTGTAAATGTTATGCTGTATGTAGCATTTGTGTAAGCCTTAAGGTTACTCTTTTTAATACCCAGTTTGCCCAAAATTGCTGGAATTCATCACAAAACTTTGTGAGAAATAATCCTCAAGAGTAGGACCCTTCCTCCAGAACCACCTGTTGTACTTCAGTCTCAAATTTCAAAATGGCTCAGTTATTTTCCCTCAACCAAAATAGGTCTATCAATTTTGCAATGTCTCAGGCTTCCTCAATTGCCATATTTTAGATAGCTGTTGAGGTCCTAAAAATGGCAGATGAGGTCCAGCTGGGTCATGTTATTGCTTCTGATGTTAAAAGAAACAAGATATCAAAAGAAGCATGTGTGTTATTTACAAAGCATTGTCAAAATTTATCCTTTAGACCAGCCATCAATTCTGTAGTCATATCTGAGCCTGCCACACCCCAGTTTGCTGTCTTACGTAGATTTTAGCCTGGTGGAGATTTGCTGACCCAAATGAAACCATGCAGCAACACTTATTACTACACATTTTTAATTCCTTGAGTTCTGGTGGCAGTTATTTCTACCTTGTTTTTAGTCTTAAGACATCCACTATGCATCATTTACAGGGACACATCCAGGTCCTGAAAGCAACCACATAAAACACTAAATATACTGAGTGCATAAAAAAGCTTGCTGTATGCATAGGGAAGCTGTTCACAGCAATACTTGCATCTGAATTACTTAATCTAACTTCTCTGTAAAATCATGACAGGCTGACTGGGTATCATTGTAAAAGAAATAGCAATTTTCCTTTCATATTTCCAAGCCCTCTTCAGGCACAGCAAGTAGTAGCAAAGGATAACTCGGTCAGGTGATTAGTCTCTACCCTATACTTATCAAGCATTAGGCCTGCTTAGCATATTAAATCTAATACTCTAATTTGGGCTAATGCAATTTATGGTAGCTTCACTACCCACTTTCTTAGCCAGACCAGCAAGAATGGAGAATACTGAAATATATGTGAAGTAGCTCATTTCAGTACCTTTTAAATGCACATCTTTAGAGTTGCACTTATCAAAATTGAAGATGGCATGTGTGCAAAGAACACTGGAAAATTCCCACATTCCTAGTCCCTGTTGGTACATCTGATGGTGTCCTTCTCCTGGTCCCCACAATGGGAAGACTTAAAGAGTTGCCTTCCTTGTGTGCAAAACTATGGCATTAATGATGCAACAAATGGAATCTGTATTAGACATTTGCTTCTTCCAGCAGACCAACCAGGTAACCAAATGTATGTCAATATCTGTGGAGGCAAACAGGCGGTTGGAATGAACGTCCATGAAAATACAATTTGATTGGAACCAGGGGCACAGCCATGGGTTCCTGGCCATTTAAGCCTGTATCATCCTTTCACCGCAGATGGCTCCTGGAAGGCAACTGACAGGAACCAAAAAATCGATGTGATGTGTTCTCACCGAGCTCCTACCTTCCCCCCCCCCCCCCCTAGAAAATGCTGCCTCCGCCGCTGAAAAGCATGACAGACCTTATTCTAAACAAACTTACCCAAAACAAGTCCACAGCAGGCTCCCCACGGTCCAACCGAGACCCAGGCACTCGGACTTAGTTCGAAGAAGCTCGCGAGGGGGAGGGTCAGGAATATGTTAACACTGCTCCCGTCAAGGCACGTTCCTTCAGATCGATGTGTGGACGGGCTACGAGGTCAGGCTACAGGACTCAGTGGGGATGGGATGTGTTTATCATTCGTGAACCGAACATGACGCGCATAAGGCGTTATTAGCGCAAAAATGTCTTGCATTTTGATTATATCACATGGCTTATGAGGAAAATAGTACAAGGTTATAAGATATTTTCATATCAAAAATTGCATATAACACCCTATAAATTAAAAAAAATATATTTTATAATATTTTATCTATATAAATATGGAAAAATATTACAACTAACCCACAAGCGCAGTTTTAAAGTATTACCACGTGATATGTAGCTGTATACGTTAATTAAATTTTTTGGTTTTTATATCGTAGCGGGCGTTAATCCGGGAGCGTTGTTTGTGTGCTGGTGCCACGGCTGTCGTGTGCCCGTGACAAGAAAAGCGTGAGTTTGCCGCTGCCTTGCCTATCATTTTCGATACAAATTCCACCAAATTTTGCCGTTGAACTGGAATTGTGTGACCGAATGGTAGGGTTCAGGGCTCACACAACAAGCACTGCTTAGCGTGAGATTTGATCCCAGGAATCCATCCATTCAGAGGATTCGGATTTTTACAAAAATGAAACTTGCTTGTAGGACAACTACTCAGTTACCAACCTTTCATGAGTAGTTGGTTGGAAGTGTATTTATTAACTGGCACATGGTCTGTTGTTTTTTCCTCTTCACACTTTTGAGTTTGTGAGAGGGATTGGTTGAACAAGTGACAAATTATTTGAAAACAGTATGCCAATCCCCATGGTACAGTTAGAGTTAAGTCAGTTTTTAGGTGAAGCCAAGGATGTAAATACTGTAATTAAAAAGACACTCTTTCATGAACTTGCCCTAGAACTGATCTAGACCTGTGCAGATCAATCTGTAGCTGATGGATACCATATATCATATTGTAATCTGACCTGTCATGTGTTTCTTGCTTTCAAGAGAATGTTTTGCATTTTGCAACACACCCTGGGAGGAGATGAGGCAGCAGGTGGCAGGGCCAGATTAAAAATGCTTTGTGGGTGTGGAGTACTTCTGTTGTGGGCTCTAAAATACTGAAAGTTATCCTGATTTTCAAAAGCCGGTTGAACTTCACTTTCTGTACTGTGCAGGGCACTTTTAAACAAACATGTCCTGGTGAGAGGTGCTTAGATGGCATTCAAAGCTCATAGCCATGTATTTTTTCTAAACATGGGCTATCTAGGGAACAGTACCCAGTGAACCCCCTGAATATACCTTGTCAAGTGATGCTGCACTATAACATAACTCAGATCAGGACCATATATCATCACAGTCAAGCAGCCCAAGGAAGATTGGTACCTCCAGAAGGTGAGGGGGCTCCAGGTACAGACACATGACAGGGCTGGCTTAGAGGGCCTGGGCCTCTTTGACACCCATGATGGGCACCCTTTTATACCATGAAGATGCATCTGCTGCATGCAATTAAATGAAAAAGACATAAGTAGAGCAGCACAGCTTAACCCAGGCAACCAGGTGATGTGGGCAAAACCTGTACTCTAGGCCAGTTGAAACACAAGGCATCTCAGCTCCAAACCCACATAATTACCATACTATCCATCTATAGGGCTTCAAGCCTAGATGAAGGGGCAGCCAGATGTCAAGCAGAATGTTCACCAGGTTTAGCAGGGGACACTCAAATATCTGGAGGACTGTCCCAAGCTGAAGGGTTGAGGCTCAACCTCAAGGCTAAAGGTAGATGGCAGGCTGCAATCAAATGGCCAAGCACAGGTACACCCCATGTTTAAGTAAAAAGGCGCCTCTAATTTCATGTGAAGCAAAGCCTATTGATGGATGTAGCTGAGCGCAGCAAACTGAGATGGAGAGACTTGCCAAGCCTCCAGCCTCGTAGAAGCCCGAGCCAAGTGGCAGGTGCTGCAAACCCTAGCAGAGAGCCAGAGAGTTTGGGTCCAGGTGTAAAGGCCCAGGTGTGCCCCTAAACATGGGTAGAGGAGAACTTTACTTTTCCTTCAAAGCCCACTTACAAAAAGAAGCATGTCCCACTGTCCCAGGTGGTGAATGCCAGACAAACATGGGCAGGGAGGTGCCCAGGCTTGTGTGAGAATGTGCCCAGGCCAGTAGCAGGTGGATGCTCAAAAGGTTGAGAAGATGGTTAAGAAGATAGAGAAGTCACACAGAGTCTGGTTGGTCCCTCCCTGGGTGTGAATTTGCTTGCTGAATTTGCTCTCACATCACATCACAGTTTTTTCTTAGAACATTTGTTATGCCCTACTTATGATGCAAACAATCAAACAACTGAATGATGCATGCAACCAAAGCCATAGTTATGCATGCACTACATGCATTTCAGAGGTTTCAGTTTTTTGCACCCTTGCAGGGAAGTCTTGGTCGCACGTTTGCCCCCCAGGTGGCACTCGTGCACGCACAGTGGCTCTTCTGATTCCTCTGGCCCCGTGAACCGGAGGACTGCTCCAGAGATTTGGAGCAAGATGGTGCCTTTGGGAAATGCCACAGGAGCGGGAGCGCTAGGTGTATTTAAAGGCAGACCATGCCCCTGAGCCGACACCGCAAGCCCTGGTTGTCACAGCGGTAATCCCGTGGCAGGGCGATCACTCCCCAGCTACTGCCATCTCCTGGCTGGGAGCCGGTCTGTGAAAAGCCTCCCAAAGGCAGGCTTTAACCGAGACCTCCCACCCACGCTGGCATGCACATGAACCAACCGAAACGGTTAAAAACATCACATGTCACACGAACACGTCACAGCTTAATCACGGTCTGATCTGATCTGATCTGAATCACGGTCTGAAATCACTTGAAGTGTTGACTTTCAACATGAAATTCTGCTGTACTGCTGGCTGTGATGTTTTCCTGAGCCAGTTGTGTGACATTTCCTTCATGCTTTCATACCTTAATTCCACCTGTTTGTTGACTTTGCGTTCGGTATATGTATGTGTGTGTGTTTGATACCTTTACTCCCCATGCGCGTCTCCCTCCGCACGTCACGGGTCATTAGTATGTCCATGAGTGCTTCAGCCTTTCCTCGGGGCAGACATACGATGCAAAATAGATACAATAGCAAACAAATAGATGAGGAAACCCAGATGCCAAGTGTAGGGTCTTATCAAACACAAGTACAGAGGCGCTGCAATGTGGCGAGCGGTGCCCAGCTCAAGGGCAGACCGAACATGAGCAGGAACAGGGCTCCAAAGATAAATGCACAAAAGCAAGGTTAAACGAAGTCCCAAGCCGGTTTTATCGGAAGTCCGGGTCGGGGTGATGTCCAACGGTGATCATGTTCCAGATGTCCGCGGAGGGGATGCGTGTGGCTGCTGAAGATCTGGCATCTGAACTTGTGCTCAATATTAAAGAAGAGTCTGAAAAGTGCCGAGGCGCGACGAATCCATGTTTTTGCTGTTCCTCCGTGGTGGAGGATCCTGCCAATGTCGTTTCTGAACTGATCTTGGATGGGTCAGGCGATGCCATGCTTGATGTCCTCAAGGTGAGAGCATATCATTTGTGGATGGCTAATGCATGTTCTTACTGTGCTGTTGGCTTTTTGGTACATGACCAACCATGATCAGATAGTTGTGTTCACCAATAATCCTGTACCGCTGTCTCATAGCGGTGTAATCGCGGAGAGTCACTCTGGGCCTCTAAATTAATGAAAACTATCTTTGTGAACATGAGGATCTACTCCAGTCAAAAATCGTGTGATTTGTAGGCGAAATTTAGTCAATTAATTGGCTGGAATCCTTGGTAAGTCCACTTGCATTTAGTCCACTTTTGGTAAGTCCACTTGCACATAGGTACCAGCGAGCATTTCATTTATTTAAGTTTCTGTGTCCAGGGAGTGCATCGCAAGCCTTGTTGCTGACTTAGTATCCAAATGGCTGTTGTGCACGCGTGTAAAGACGCCATTAGAACAGGGCTTTCCCAACTGGTGTCACCGGAATAGGCCCGGCCGAAATCCGGCGTGGCATTGCGCCACTTGTCGGGTGTTGGGGTCAGCGCTGACTCGCGATTGCGCCCTGCCGCCTGACATTGGAGTGATAATCGGCCCCATGCACCTCGAGTCGGAGCCGCGGCTGACTCCGTTGGAGCAAAATCAGGCATGAGTGCGCGCAGTCCAGACATGCTGACTGCGCAGTCTGGCATGCGCACTTATGCCAGACATACGGACATCTACGCAGTCTGACATGCGCACGTATGCCATGACATGACATATGTACATCTACGCAGTTCAGACACGCAGACTGCGTTGTCTGGCATGCGTACGTCTGCAGCCTTCGTGCACTAGTTGTTAGGCGTTCTTGCTGTTCACACACTAGTTGTTCACTTCTGACGGCATATGTCATGCATTATGTGGATATTAATATTTGCTTGCTGTGTCTTTACTGCTCATGTGTCCATGCATCCCAAACAGAAGATAAAGTTCGTGGAGCAATGCCCCCTCCCCCGCCCGTCCCACCCCATCTGAGGTGCTGGCCAGGACCTGCTGGGGATATCGGAGGTGCGGGAGGCAGCTCGCCTCTGCCGCACGTGCGTCAGCAAGCTGTACAGCTACTGTCAGATGTCGTCAGCCGTCTCTCAGATGCGGCGTGACATGCGGATCGTCTTCGCCAAGGCGTCGGCCGCTTTTGCAAAGGTAGTGTGCTCTCTGCATTGGCTGATGTATCTGCTGACGTGACGTGTATTACGGCTTGGTTGAGTCATGCCGATGTGCAGGACCGATACCTCTGCTGGCAAAGACACATGTCCGTAATGATCTTTAAATGCTGTATAGGGTGCTTGACGTAAAGTGTGCAACCTTTTTACACACCTTCTCTCTCTCCTAACGCTCTCGCCCATTCATTTACGCGTTCTTGGACGTCGTGTCAGCTCATAAGCACTTAGCATTATGCATACAATTAGCAGTCGTAAGGTTAAATTATCTGGCAAACAGTCATCCCAATGTGACGAGAACACCCCATTGTCAGCAAGACCGAAGGTCACGTTTAAAAGCGGATGTCACATTATGGGGAATATCCCCGGAAAAAGAAGAGCTGGCTTTAAATCGCCCGTGTCGCGTTACCTGACATGCATGGACGAAGCCGCGTTCTCTAACCTCTCACTGTTTGCGGCCAGACGCGGGCGGAGGAGGCGCTCCGCCAGCCGGGTGGCTCTCCGCCGCCGGCCGGGGAGGACTCCCCGCCTCCCCGGCGGGAGGAGCCGGCGCCGCGGGAGGCGGCTCGTCCCGAGCTGAACATCAGTATTCGGGTAGTGGAGGAGCAAACAGCGGCGTCCAGCCCGTCGGTGGGTCCGCCCGCCTGCCCCGATCGTGGCGGCCTCGGAAAATGACACCCAACTTGGACTAACGCTCCACGGTCTTTTTCATATTTTGTGTTAATATTTTGCGCTCGAATGTATGGAGTTCCTACATTCGAACGATTCTGGAAAACCCTGTCATTTACATACGCCGTGGTCTTGAATGTTCCAATTCCGAAATTTTATCGGGCGGAGGGAGGCTGAAGTTCTCCGTCCATTACTGCGTCCGGGCCTGCGTGGGGTTGTAAAACATTCCTTCCGCCGTGTGTGCTGTTTGAACGACCGCTTGGCTGCGCCCCCCCCCCCCCCTCCCCCACACACAAACAACACACACGCATACACTGGTTCGGTCAAGCCGTGTATGTGTCTTCGGGTCCTGAGTCTCGCGGTGTTGACGGCGGCCAGCGGCTCCCATTGGGGTTCAGGGTCGCGCCTGTCCTCCCGCCCCGCTGGTGTCCTCTGAGGGTGAGCTCATCTATTCGGTCAGCGCTGAGCCCCCCCCCCCCCCCTCCTCCGCACACCATCTTGGTGAAACGTCCTCGGGGGAGGAGCCTCACCACTGGCTGGACAGTTCCCCGTAGTTTGTCCGGCACCGACTGGTAAGCCAGGGATAATCCTTCCTCGCCCCTCCCCTGCATCGTTAAAATATACCGTTTTCGCGAGGGACGAATCCCCTCAGGAGGTATCCAGTCGCGATCCACCTATTCACCACTTCCATGGTCCTCCTGCCGTGGCACCATCCGTGACCGTTCTCTCCAGCCGTGACGATCGCCGTGGTCGTCGTTCCCGCCGTGACGCCGACCGTGATCGTCCTCCTCGCCGTGACGCCGGCCGTGATCGTCCTCCTCGTTGTGACGCCGGCCGTGATCGTCCTACTTGCCGTGACACCGTCTGCGACCGTCCTCGTCCGCCGTGACATGGGCCGTGACCGCCTTCCCCCGCCGTGACACGGGCCGTGACCGGCTTCCCCCGCCGTGACACGGGCCGTGACCTTCCTCCCCCGCCGTGACACGGGCCGTGACCTTCCTCCCCCGCCGTGACACGGGCCGTGACCGTCTTCCCCCGCCGTGACACGGCCGTGACCGTCTTCCCCCGCCGTGACACGGGCCGTGACCGGCTTCCCCCGCCGTGACACGGGCCGTGACCGGCTTCCTCTGCCCGTCGCCAGCCGGGCGTAGAGCCTGTGCGGCCGTTCTTCTGCGCCGAGGCCGGCTGCGGCCAGACGTTCGGCAGCGCGCGGCGACTGCAGGAGCACCGGTACCAGCGGCACCGGCCGGTCGGCCTGTCCTGCCCCCAGTGCCCCCTGGTGGCCGAGTCAGAGCACGAGCTGCATAGTCATGTGGAGGTGGGCGCGTAGTCGGGCAGCAGGCGACTCTTCCCCGGCCTGCTATGTCTGCTGACGGAGACTCGGCAGCGTCTCGCGACAAGCTGTGATCGTTTTATTATTTTGTCATCACAAGCTGCAATGCAACGCTCGCACCGATCGCCTCGGGAGGGGGGGGGGGGGGGGGCGGAGCGGAGCTCTAGCATCCACTGGGTAAGCACCCGGCGGAGTGTGTACGCCAATATATGGACCAGGCCCCGCTCCACTAATGTGCAGGTGCGTGTTTGCTCGTGAGCGAGCGGGGCGTGTCTCTGACGCCATCCGACCACCGCTGGCCTCTTAGGCATAGCCCAGCTCGTTTATTAAGCTTCAGTCACGCGGTAAATGTGGCGAATCTGGTCAATAGTACAAGCGATGTTTTGTTAAAGCAACAAATTAAAATAATGGTAGAGAAGTGGGCACTACGCGGGTGAACCCTCGGGCTCCTCTGGTGTGTGACCAGAAGGCGGGGTGGCTCGGGACGCACCTAAATACCAAAGCTCGCCGGGTGCTTGTCAATGGACATATTGAAAGCTCCTGGCGCTCACTACCAGGGCACGGGTCTCGTCCTGCGACGCCTGGGCCCGCCTAAACAGCGTGGCCCTGACCCGGGGGAGGGGGCACGGGGGGGGGGGGCGCGGAGTGACGGTGACGGCTCCGTGGTGGCGTCGCCAGTCGGTGCACCGGACGGGCGAGGCCCTGTATGGCTGTGACGAGTGTCAGGAGCGCTTCTACCTGGAGGCCGAGCTTAAGAGGCACCGGCGCACGCTCCACGACGCCAAGCGGTACATCAAGTGCAAACACTGCCGCAAGGTGTTCAGGTGAGCGGAAGGGGCGCCGACGACCACGGACTGGCTTTCTGTGCGATGGCGGTAAGTCTCGCTGTAAGTTACGCGTGACGACCGTAGCACGACATTTTTGCGTGTAGAAATGTTCACACTCTGTTACAGCTGTCACGCTTGACCTTGGTTTGTGGACGTGAATGAATGAACCGTGGAAATGAAACAGCAGTGATCTACCTCCATCTCCAGTCATTTTATTGCTTGAGCCGTCCATTTAGTACAAGTGGAGGAATAACTACGTGCGTTATGTTATTGTTTCGGCCGGCTTTTACCCCGTTTCATTCTAACAATCAGAGTAGCATCTTTGCGCCGGTTAAAACGTAGTTAAAAGCGATTGTGTCGCTCAAGACATCGGGCCTGCCCGTACGCAGCACCGTTCGGCGGCGAGCCCTGTCGTCGCTGCTGGGCGTTTAGAGCGTGCGTGACCCGGCGCTCGCTGGCCGCAGGTCGCGCCTCTCGTACCTGGAGCACCAGGCCCAGCACAGCGGCCAGCGACTGCTGGAGTGTCCGGTCTGCAGCGAGACCTTCAGCCGGCGCGTCTGCTTGGCCGTCCACATGAAGGTGTGCATGATGGTCGTCAGGGTCTGACGGGCTGCGGTCAAGGGCTGACTCTCTGGTGGGGTGTGCGCGTCCGAGGACAGGGCAGGAGAGTGACGAGGGCGCTCCTCAGGTCAGCCGCGCTGCAGCTGCCGGCTGTCCTCAGCCGGCATGTCCAATGGGCCCATCGATGACAGCGGTCTTTTTTACTATGGTGACCTGCGTCCATTGGTGGTGACCTGTAGGACCTGCGCTTGGCGATGGTGACCTGTAGTGGCCTGCCTGATTGTCAGTCGTGACCCGCAGTGACCTCTGGCCCGTCTCTGGCGCAGGTGCACCGGAAGCACGGCGGCGTGCAGACGTGTGACCTCTGTCAGGAGAGTCGTGACCCGCAGTGACCTCTGGCCCGTCTCTGGCGCAGGTGCACCGGAAGCACGGCGGTGTGCAGACGTGTGACCTCTGTCAGGAGAGTCGTGACCCGCAGTGACCTCTGGCCCGTCTCTGGCGCAGGTGCACCGGAAGCACGGCGGTGTGCAGACGTGTGACCTCTGTCAGGAGAAGTTCTCAACTGTGGGCCGGCTGCGCACACACCAGCAGCGCCAGCACGGCATCGAGCAGCCCTGGCGGTGAGTGAGCCGTCGGGCGCGCGGCTTCGCTCCCAGTCGCCACCGGCCGCGTGCACTTGACCCTCCGTCGTGACCCTTGGGACATCGTGGGACCCTGGAGACTTGTGAGACCCTGAAGACCCGTGAGGGACAGATCCCAGCGTCCCAAGACCCAACGAGGAGGCCTGTCCACGGGGCCCTTTTCCGGACCCGTAGGATCCTTGGAACACTTTGGGGACAGACACTTACGAGCGCCATGTGACCTTTGTAGTCGGTGCGCCCCAAAGCCCAAATGATCGTCATCGGGAACGGACACTGGTCGCCCTCTCAGCTCTGGATGTTGCCCTATAGTCCGCGTACCTCATACCCGTCTGTCTGCGGCGGTCCGACAGATGGCGGCCCGACCATGGGGCGCGGGTTTACGGCGCCCCACGTCGTGCCTTGGTTGGCTGCGAACCGATGGTGGTGCGGTGGTGCCATCGTGCCGGCGGCCCGCTGGTCGCTCGGAGGCGGCGCGCGCGCCTGCCGGTTCGACGTGACCAGGCGTACCCGCACGGCGCCGAGCTCGCAGTCGGCTGGAGCTGAGCTGATGGAGAGCTGATGGAGCTGACTCGTTCCCCGGCACCTGCCCGCCGTCAGTCTGGCATGACTTACGGTGGTGGGACGCACAGGGCCGCGGGCTGGTTACGAGAGTCGGTGATGTTGACGAGCGTCGTTCGTTGCCGGGTGGGCGTTCGAGCTCCCCGAGTCCTGTCATGTCGCCCTGCCGCCAGGTGCGAGTACGAGGGCTGCGAGAGGGCCTTCCGCTCGTGCGCCTCTCTGGAGGTGCACGTCGTCAACCACACGGGTAATCGGCAGTTCTGCTGCGACGTGTGCCAGAAGCGCTTCAGCACCAAACATCGGCTGGCCTCCCACTACCGGCGAGTATGCCTGACGGCGGGCCGGCCGACCGGGCGGGACGGGCGGAGGTAGGGGAGGTGGTGTGTCGATGGCTGGAGCGGGTCGGATCACCCCCCCCCCCCCCCCAGCGAGTGGTAGCCGGGGGTAGCTAGTAGCCAGCTGGGCTCCGGAGGGGCCTATCCTCCCCCCCCCCCTCCCCCCCCCCCCCGAGGCAGTGCACAACACCCGTCTGCCACTACGCTGGGGACAAAGACGTGAAAAGGAGTGGCTCGTGGGCGTTTGGAGGAGCTTGCTGTCACTTCGTCAAAGCTGTAGATGGCGGTTAGTCGAGATCTTTCGCTGGCGCGTGCCAGTGTGGCCAGCCACGCCGGCAGGCCTGCCCGGAATGGCAGGCGGGGGGGGGGGGGGGAGGGGACTTCTCTGTGACCCGTCGCACAGCTCACCCGCGCGCCTGGCGGGTGGCGACGGTACAGCTTGGGCGAGTCAGCACTGCGGCAGGCGTCTGCGCCGGCCTGCCGAGCCGGGCCAGAGACAGAGTTCTCCCCCGCCCCGCCGCCCCTTCCGGCGCCGGTGTGTCTCGTCCGTCCAGGGCGGGCGCCGCCAAATGCCGCCACTGGATTGACGGGGATTGGCTGGCGCTGCCGGCGTCAGCACCGGCCCTGACAATGCCAGCGAGGGGTTCAATGCTCCTCCTGGGTCTGCCTCGAAGCGGAGGAGGGCGCGTGCTCGTCATTGTGCTGTATGTGTGGTGCGGCGCCTGCGTCGTCCCAGCTGCCGCGCTGGCCTGGCGTCGTCCTGATGTGCGCTGATGAGAGCGCTGCTCGTGTGACCCAGGATCCACACGGGGGAGAGGCCGTTCCAGTGTGACCTGTGCGGACGACAGTTCACCCACAAGTCCAACTTGTACCAACATACGACCCTCGCGCACAAAACGGTAAGCTCTCGGACCATTGGGCGACGGGGAAGGGAGACGACGCTGGGTCGGGTGGTCAAAACACGCGCTGCTTGTTTTTGTGGTATCGCTGAGGTGCTGCAGAAATTCTGCTGGACCACATTCGCTGGCGCCGCCCAGCTGCTACAGCTACTCGCCCTTGTTTAATCCACTCGGTCTTTGAAAAGGGAGCCACCATGACTCTCCCTTAATTACACCATCGTGACAGTCTTGCAGACAGCAGTTAACCCACGATGGTTTAAGCGTTAATAACCCATGACGGGTTGTTTTTCTCACAGGACACCCACCGCCCTCAGTTTTCTTTACAGGTGACGGCACATTGTATCTGTCACGTTGTGTGCACTTTGTGCCGGACATGCCGCATTTCTGAAGGGAGGACAGATGGTCACATCTGGACAGGCTGTGTCAGCTGTAGCGTGACATGCTCCCCTGACACCCGGACCTCACCTGTATCACTCGCGAGGAGCTGCCAACATGTGACGACAGTGCCAGCGGATTGTTCACGACCTGAGGTGCACGTATATGAGCATTTGCCTCCAGCTCGGACCACCACGGCCGCCGTCGGGGACGGCGTCTGGTGATAGCCGCCTCCATCCTCGCGCCCCGACCTGTCCCCCGACCTGACTCCAGATCTGGCCCAGGATCTGACCCCAGATCAGACCCCTGAACTGACCCCTGACCTATCCGACCCCTGGCCTCACTACTGACCGGATCCCTTATCTGACGCCTTGCCTCAACCCTGATCTGACCCCTGATCTGACCCATGATCTGACCCCTAACCTGACCCCTGACCTGGCCCCTG
Source organism: Pollicipes pollicipes (assembly GCF_011947565.3). Classification (NCBI taxonomy): domain Eukaryota; kingdom Metazoa; phylum Arthropoda; class Thecostraca; order Pollicipedomorpha; family Pollicipedidae; genus Pollicipes; species Pollicipes pollicipes. The sequence continues at coordinate 24,975,946 of NW_023597055.1, forward strand.
ATCTGACCCCCTACCTGCCCCCCACGGCCGCCAGGAGCGGAACCACAAATGTGTCGACTGTGGCAAGGCGTTCCGGCGCGCGCGCGAGCTGGAGACACACCGGGCGTCGGCGCACGCGGCGTCGGAGGGCGAGCGGCCGGCCGGCGCGCCGCGCTCGGTCGCCGCCTCCCCGGCCTCCGGCAAGCAGTACAAGTGCGCCATCTGCCAGCGCGGATTCCTCCGGCTGGACAACCTCAGGTGAGCGGCTCAGCTGGGCTGAGCAGCCCCGGCGGGGGCCGAGCGGGGCGGGACAACCTCAGGTGAGCGGCTCAGGTGGGCTGAGCAGCCCCGGCGGGGGCCGGGCGGAGCGGGACAACCTCAGGTGAGAGGCTCAGGTGAGCTGAGCAGCCCCGGCGGGGGCCGAGCGGAGCGGGGCAACCTCAGGTGAGAGGCTCAGGTGAGCTGAGCAGCCCAGGCGGGGGGCCGAGCGGAGCGGGACAACCTCAGGTGAGCGGCTCAGGTGGGCTGAGCAGCTCCGGCGGGGGCCGAGCGGAGCGGGACAACCTCAGGTGAGAGGCTCAGGTGCGGCCGACCAGCCCCGGCGGGGGCCGGGCGGTGCGGGACGGCCGCGAGTGAGAGGCTCAGGTGCGGCCGAACAGCCCCGGCGGGGGCCGGGCGGGGCGGGACGGCCGCGGGCTGTCTGATTCGGGCTGGGTAAGGGCAGGTGAGGTCTGGCTGATGCCGGACAGCTTCAGGCGATACTTATCGCGGTCTGAACGAGCTCCGGGGCGTTCAGACTCGAAACTGGACAAACTCACGTGTGGTTTGACTTGAGCTGGATGACCTATTCTTTTTTCGCTGGGCGCCATCGCACTACGAAGTGTGCCACATGAGGGCCCGATCAGCCGGCTCAGCGACCAGGAAAGTGGGACACCATTGGGCAGTTGCTGTCCAGCATGGAGATGATCGATGTTACCCACACAGGACAGCATAAAACGGATTGGACCACGCTGTAAGACGTCTTGCTATCCTACACGTTCTGGCTCACCTAAGATGCTTGTTCCCCACTTGAAACCAATCAAGTACCTCCTGTCCACATCATTGCTCCCCTGTTCTGTCCTCACCGTTCCTGTTCCTCCCGTATACCACTGCCTCGCTAGGCTTTGCTCGTTCACCCAGCGCGCGGCGACCATCCGAACCCCCTGCCGCCACCGTACCGTCCACGCCACTTCACCGGCCGCCAGCCTGGCGCGGCGCTCGCCTGAGTCGGCCGTCCTCCCGCAGGACGCATATGTTCATCCACTCGAAGAAAAAGCCGTTTGAGTGCCGACTGTGCGGCTTGGGCTTCCTGCGTCGGCCGCCGCTGCTGCAGCACATGCAGGTTTACCGGGCACGGCGACCACCGCAACGACTACGTCATCAACGAGGTGAGACGGCGCGGGGGGGGGGGATGGCCGGATCAGGCGCATGTTGCGCTGCGAGCGGCCAGCTACCGGGCAGGTGGGAGGTCTGGGAGCCTGCGGTGGCTGCGACAGAGGCTGAGATGTCAAAGGGGTGTATAGCGTACGTGTGGTTTCTTGATTTTAAAACAGGAGTCAAGACTGGGGTAGTTTGTCCTTCCGCCCCAACCACAGTCGTATCTCTGTCCGCCGGTGTGACTGTGTCTCCCGCCGGCGTGACTGTGTCTCCCCGCCGGCGTGACTGTGTCTCCCCGCCGGCGTGATTGTGTCTCCCCGCCGGCGTGACTGTGTCTCCCCGCCGGCGTGACTGTGTCTCCCGCCGGCGTGACTGTGTCTCCCCGCCGGCGTGACTGTGTCTCCCCGCCGGCGTGACTGTGTCTCCCCGCCGGCGTGATTGTGTCTCCCCGCCGGCGTGATTGTGTCTCCCCGCCGGCGTGACTGTGTCTCCCCGCCGGCGTGATTGTGTCTCCGCCGGCGTGACTGTGTCTCCCCGCCGGCGTGACTGTGTCTCCCCGCCGGTGTGATTGTGTCTCCCCGCCGCGTGATGTGTCTCCCCGCCGGCGTGACTGTGTCTCCCCGCCGTGTGATTGTGTCTCCCCGCCGGCGTGATTGTGTCTCCCCGCCGGCGTGACTGTGTCTCCCTGCCGGCGTGACCGTGTCTCCCCACCGGCGTGATCGTGTCTCCTCGCGGCCAGGCCGTGTTCGTGATGGATGCCCCGGCGGAAGAGGCCACCGGCTCAGTTCGCCTCATCGCCGCCGGTCAGCAGCAGGTGAGGGACGGCTCGTTGGACGGTCACCGGTCACCGTCGGTAGAGGGGGCGGGGGAGGGGTCCACTAGAGGTCAGGACTCGACGGGCTGAGGGGTTCGTCGCTGCACTCATCACTTGTCCTTGATCTGAAAGCATTTGCCTTTTAGTGTGTTTCGTTGAAACAGTGGATTCACCTGTAACCCAACAATGAGAAAATAGTGTTAGCAATAACAAATGCACCTTTCCGCATCTTTTGGAAGTTTTTTCAATCGACGATGGGCAGAAGGTAGCCTTTGGTTTCTCACTGCCAGTTCACTGTCTGTCTTCCTCAGTTGTTCTCTGTATTGGACTCGTCCGGAGGGGGTCAGTTGGACGGCGCCAGTGGGCGGCGTGACGCAGATCATCTTCAAAACGGACTCCCCTCACGCCCAGCTGGACTCGCCGGGCACTGCGCAGCCTCATCTGGCTGACGATAGATGGCAGCAACGGAGCGAGCCTGTATCCCAAGGTGATCAGGGTGACGATAGGTGGCAGTAGTGGTTAAACTCACCCTTTTTTCTTTTTTTGTTGGCACTGTTTTTAAGGTAAAGGTGGGTTTACCTGGCGGGACTTTCTCTTTTGGTTGGGAGGAGAGCAATATTGTGTGAGCATTGTTGGCAGTAGCAGTGTTATACATTGCGAAGATGAGTGAATGGCATCAATGTTGCAGCGTCGGTTTTGTCAACTGTGTGCTTATCTCAGCGTGTTTATAATGTCGCCTGTTCACAGTTTGGATAAAGTTACGGTCGACGGGCTTAGCCATTTTTTTTAACGAAATCTCGCGGAACCATGTATCTAGCGATGTTTAGCCCACTCATCACTTGTATTGCTGTGTGTGTGTGTGTGTGTCAATACACCAAAATGTGCGTGATCTATAGTGCATGCATTTTGTCTGATTTCTGGACTTCTCGCGAAGTACACACTCAGCACAGGTGGACGTTTCTCGCTCGTAATGCAACGCTCTGCATCGTGAGATTCGTAGCAGTCTGAGCACCGGCCTGGCTGGTACATGCCGATACACATGCAGTTCGGCATGGGAGAGCTGTCTGGGACGGGACTGCGGAGCGCAGTGCGAGTCGTGAGGTAGCTGACTCTCCACTCGGCTGGGTGGCGTAATGTCAGTCGGCGCGGCCGGAGAGCGGCGTGGGACAAGTGGGAACCATGTAACCGCGCATGGACGGCTCTGCCGGCGGAAAACCGTCGTAAGACCGGCGCGCGCCGTGTGGCTGGCTGCCTGAGGTGGGGGGGGGGGGGGGGGGGGGGCGAGGCGCTTGTCCACGGTGTGTGTTGTGTGCGTTTGGGACGCCACCGCTGTCAGACCCATGCTTCGCCACGTCGGGGGCACGGCGAACCGGCCAGGTCACTTGCCGAAGGCGCGTCGGCGAACGCCCTTAGTCCCCGGACTGGAGGTGCAGACCCGACGTCTGTCCGTGGTCGTGATCTCATCAGGGTCGCTCGTTGCTTATTCACGACTAGCGTGCCGACGGTCCGTGGCAGTGAACGCGGCGGGCTGGGCGAGGCGCAGGCATTGACACCGTGACCTGCCGCCAGTCTTCACGATGGCCGCGATGAGAAAAGTGCTGCAGGTTATGGTCGGCAGTTTCCAGTATTTGCTGTCGGATGGACCTTACGGAATTTTGGCCAAACGTTTGGCGGCTCTCAAAGTCTGGTGTTCGGTCCTTCGCCTAGTTTTGGTGGATCCTGGGCATGTCGTGTCTTCACGCGCGCCCTCAGCCATAAGTTATCCTTCCGAACGCACAAATCCCAAAAGCAAAACAGTCGTTTGATGCGTATAGCGTACCGTTGAGGGAAAAGCGGTAGACTGCAGGAAAGGGACTATTCTGTCTGTGTTGCTAGAATGGAAGTACACCGCACGTTCCAGATGTAGTATCCTGTGATTAAACTGGCATTTCTGCCAAACGGGGGTTTCAGTATTGCCGGTTACACAGGCCCGTCCCGTGACTCGGTTCGAGCGCCTGCTTTCTTCCGATCCACCCACCCTCAGCGGGGATGGGTGCGAGTCGGTTTCGGTGATCGCTATTTGCCCTCGATAAGTGTGACGTGTTGCCGGTGGCAGCAGGCGCGCTAAAGGTCAGGTGACGTCAGAGGGCAGGACAAACTGCCGAGCAGTGCGGCACGTTTAATTCTCGTCATCACATTATGCCGCTGACCTGGAATCGCACGATCGAATGGCAGAGGTCAGGGCTCACATCATAAGCGTTGCACCTCTGATTCTAAAAGCCCATCATTTCAAAAAGTGTAGACGGAATCCTTTTGAAAACTGCTCCCAGCCGGCCAGCGTCACGGCTCACAGCTCTGTCCCGCGCGCTTCTCACTGAGTGGTCACGGATCACTGTCCATATGAAATTCATCAATGCAGAGTCGGCCAGGACACACTACATCGCCGCATTGTCCACACAGTGGTGTGAGCTCCCATAGACAGTAGGCCCGCCCGAACATCCGGACTGCCCCGTAAACGAGAGCAGATCTCCCCGTCGACCCGGTCCGCGCGGCCGGCCGAGCGCTGGCCTCTTATTCAGAGGGTCCTCAGACCCGTGACGGGCCGACTCCGCGCGACGGAGCGAGCTCGTCCTGCCGCTGTCCCGTGGCGGAGGAGCCTCCGGCGACCGGCCCGCCAGCGGGAGGCGCCCGAGGAACCACTTGTCACTTCGCTCACCTGCGGCCGGTGCGCGCGCCCGGCGGCCGCGAGTCGGCGCCAAAAATACCCGCGCGCGCGCCGTGCCGGCCGCAGTCCCTGCTCCGGCGCCGGGCGAGCGGACCACGTGCACACGCCGCGCCCGTCGCCGCCGGCTCGCACGCGCGCGCGCTCCCAGCCGCACGTCCGGCGTGGACTCGGTGGACGACGGCGTGGACCGGAGTGGACGTCGGGTGGACGGCGCTGGACTGCGGCGGCGATGCGCGCGGGCGGTGCGGCGCCGCCGCCGGCCGTCGGCCCCCGCCGGCGCCTCTGAGCGCCGGACGGCCACGTCCGGCAGAGGTCACTGACCAGGGCCAGGTCCGGCCGTCGCGGCCGGCAGCTGCTTAGACTGGGGACGCCGGGAGCGAAATGCGGGGTCACGATGCCGATTGGTGCCGTAGATGAGGCCGTCGCCCGACCACGAAGCCAGGTGCACTGCAAACATTGCCAAGGTAGGTCCGACGGGGGCGGCCGGGGTGCGTGGCCGGGTCACGCCCGGGGTGTGACGGAAGTGCGTGTCTCAGCAGCGGGGGGTGACAGTGCTGACAGAGGCTGGTGGATGAGCTGCCACAGCAGGTCTGGCGTTGGTGATGGCGCCGCACGGGATCTTGTTGGTTATCAGGTGACTTTGAGGCTCGCAGGGTTTTCGTTATGCTTTGCTTTGCGCTGTTCGAAATATTTGCAACCAGTTCAACACACGAGCCTGTGTGTGGATGAAGGGGGATCATGATTTGAAACATGCATGGTAATGGAAACCCGTAGGAGCGTGTGCAGGCGAACAAATGTTTCGTACCAGGTCGTGTCGTGTCGTGCAGGTAATGTTGTGAAGACACTACTTCCGCTCGCGAACACTGCTGTCTTACGGTGTGAGTCAACATTAAACATGTTCGTGACCTGGTCCAGGTGCCAGGTATCCTCGGTTGGCCAGAAGTGCGTGCGTGGATTACCTTGGGTTGGCTAAGACTGGCTGTACGGGCCGAATAGCTCGTTGGTGAAAAGGCGGGAGGGCGACCGATGTATTGAAAAGTCCTTTCAATGACATGGTTTTTTCCAAAGCTTTCGATTTTTTTTGACTTCAGTTTTTGATACATCGAATTTGTATGTATGTATGTGCGCATACACTTATCGCGGCGTATATGATCGGATAATAATCTCACGAGAATTGGAGATTCGGTAGGAATTGAATTAGGATTGCGGTTTGACTAAATATCAGTCACATGTGAAACCGGAGGCTGCGTGGTGAACACATCGCGTATTAATGATAACAATCCACGCGGGATCAAAATCCTGCGGCGGCTGAAGGAGCAGGCGAGCCCGACGGGCTCAGCTGGGCTCAGTCCGCTCACCGGCCCCGCCGAGCCACAGGCATCGGCCGTCACTAGAGCTGGCCCGGCTGGCCGTGACGGAGCGACGATCCTAGTACTGTTGAGACTGCTCACAGGCTGGTGTTAATGGCAACAGCTCCCCTACGGGAGCAGCCCAGCACACGCTGATCACGAAAGAAGTAGTGAAAACGCATGCTCGGGTGCGAGAAAAGTATGATCGAATGCGAAGAATAGTGGAAACCATGTAAGTTTTAAGCGCATTTACGGGGAACATTATTCACCAAGATAAGACAGAAGCAATAGCCTCACTCCACGGAGAAAACCGGGAAAATGGAGATATAGATGTACTGATATTTCGGCAATATGCCTTTATCGAAACAACATCAGAAGTGAATCCACTGCTGCTATTGTTTCCATAAAGGCAGTTACCGAAATATCAACACATATATATCTCCCATTCTGGTTTTTCTCCGAGGAACAAGGCTATTACTACTTATCGGTAGTGAAAACGCATGATCAGACGCCCCGTGCCATGATCAAGGTCGTAAGTCCAACCATTTCGCCGCCGTCATCGCAGACGTTTTGTTCGCAGTTTGACAAATATCTGTATGTAAATCGTATCTGTTACCGGCGCCCAAGCGTCTTGAAAGCAATCAGCTTCCTTATATCGAACACATTTCATTACAAACACGACTACACGGACATTCTGCGGGCATCGATTAATTCCATGCATGCCGGATCAACTGTCTTCGAGTCATGTACTTACCTGTGTCGTAACTGACTGCAACACGTCAGCTGTCAGTCCTGCACTGCATCACTGAACAGTCCCACTGCCGCGCGTAACGTCGCTGCCGGATGCTGTGTTTGCTAAACGCCTCGAGCTCCAACTTTTCCTGGACTCTTTGGGGGGGGGGGGGGACGCGCGAGCTAAGGACAGTGCTGCAGGTTGCTGAAGCTGAGGTGTGCGGTCTGATTGTAATGGGACCGTCTGGGGTTGTGCTGGCCGCTGACTGCTGACTGCTGGCTGCTGGCTGCACTGAAAATGACTGGCTGGCTGTAATATGGTGCATCTCTGAGGAGATGCGAACGAATTGAAGGGGATCTGACCAAATTGAAACAAAATGAAATCAAAAATCAAAATAAACTACACTGTAAGGAGAGATCAAAGTGCATTTGAAAGTCCGTCTTTATGTTTCATGATCATTGTTTGGTGCAGTACCTTAAGGCTGCACTGAAACAAGAATGGAACGGTGACATTGACCAAGATTATAATTGTTCGGACATCACGCACATAGAATCACGCAGTGTTGTGTCACCAAATCGTTGGATAACAAATAGTGTTCGCAACAGAACTGAGCTAATAGAGTGTAAAGAGTGCACGCAATACTACTGGGACGAAGTGTATTGTGCACGCAACAACGCCATTTCTAACTTATTGGCATTACTTTCGCACGCAGCCCACTTGAACCGCAGACGATTTTTGTATTTATCCGCGAACCATTAGCGTTAGCGTCCTGCAACTACGTGAACTTTCCTAAACGGTTTTAGGGAGCACTTTTAGAACGGACATCGACTTATTTAAACCAATGTACCTTCCGAAGTTTCTTTACCATATCCAGCTGTTGCCTTATCAAAGTGGGCTATAGCATGATTCAACCGAAGCGAGCTATTACAGTGTTTAATGGATCAGGAATGATGTCATTTAGATGATGTGTGCTACATGTTAGCTGCCATGGAAGGAATCAGAGGCAATATGGCAAAGAGATCATGCGATCAGCTATTCTCGTGAATCAGACCAAATTTTTATAGAAATAATGCAACTTTACTAGCAGTTATCGTCGAAAATTCTAACAACATTATAACAACATGTAGCATACCTGTCACTGCACAAATAGCAAAAGTGCGCTTGCGGGGGCGTCGCAAGTCAGTCAGACCGAGGATAAGAGATTAGAGGAGATAAGACTGAGAGGATCTGGAGCGAGCATCTTTTTTCCCTTTTGAGCAGTATGGCTGCGGCTTCCCTCTTTTACATACCGCTGGTGTCGTGCTCCTCGACGACGATAATATTCTCGAGGCGCACGTTGGTACGGATACCGACGGTGTTAGGCAACATGACCAGAAGGCAAATTCCTGATTTCACGACCCTCTCAACATCTCCAGTCGTGTACGTAGGTTTTCACTTCCCAGTCTACCCCCACCCCCCAGCCAGCGGCAGGGCTGACTCAGTGACGTCAGAGTTGAGCCTGGTGGTGACGTCAGAGTTGAGCCTGGTGGTGACCCACCAAATTCCGCCATGATGTCAGCGATGCTTGCCCCTCACAGGTCCGTTATTGGCCAAAGAGCTCTCATGACGTCAGAGGCACACCAGGAGACCAATCCGGGGCAGACAGTTTGCTTATTTAGGTACGCCATGTGACGTCACGATGCGCACCTTCCGGTGGCGGTCGGGTGACGTCACCACCCCGGCTCTGAGCGGGCCGGCTCGTCAGACAGTGTGTCATGGTGTGCCAGCCGGTTGTGTCATGGTGTGTCAGCCGGTGTGTCATGGACGCCTGGCGTTCTTGGCGCTTGGCAAAGGGCCCGCCTGCCGCCCCGACAAGTCTGCTTTCGGGACTTATGGGGAGAGAAAATAGCCCGAGTTGTTTTCTGAGTCAGCGTCGCTGGGGCTTCAGAGTTAGACCGCCGGCCAGCCCCGCTCTCCGCAAAGAGCTGCTGCCTGCCGTCCGGAAGTACGTTGGCATTCCAGCGGCCGGGCTCCGCGAGAGCATCTCGTGGGGCCGGTGACGTGCGGGTGCAGGCATCCGTTTGCAGCACGCTTCCCTCACGGCTCACGGAACCGTCGTGTCTGAATCGCTCCGTTTATCTGGCGCCGTCAAACTGATGTGTTTCTCACTGTGCGAATTATGTTAGGATCTCCACATGAAGACCAGAACAAGTTTGTGACTAGTGATCTGAAGACGCAAATACAGAGCATTTTCGAGGAGAATTTCCTGTGCCGCGTGATTTCATTTCAGTTTCGGACAGACTACAAACAACATGTTCGAGTGTTAGCTATCATTGGCTGCCATAAAGCCATGTTTAGACAAGCAACGAGACTGGCCGAACACAGCACCCGGCCCGCAGACCTGCGCCAGCGCTCTGAATGCCAGGAGTACTGCCTGTCCTTGTCTGACCTTCCCAGATGCCCGCTGACCCCTCGGCGGCTCCGCTAGAGCTCCATGGCATTTTCTCCGCCTCCTTGGGCTTGTGGCCAAAGTAAGGAAAGGCTGATGTAACGTATCACTCGGCGTGTTTGTTTTCCCAGCCGCTGTGCGAACCAAAATCTAAGTGATACGGTCAAAAACTAATGGCACCGAAACCGATCGATTGTTTTGTGCCCTGTTCAGTGTCGTGCTAACCACCACCGGAAAGTGACAGGACTGACATCATCCATAGTATTTCTGCTCTTTCGCAGGCTCAAGAATTTATTTGTTCCTCAAATAAGCATAAATATTTTCGGTCGTTGTCTCCGTTAAGCCGTAAAAAGGGGGTGGCTTGAGTGCGTTGAATACCGGGAGCCAGAGATTGCGAATGCACGCTTTAGTCATGGTGATCATACTAACCATAGCAGATGGTCACATCATTGTTAAGATTGTTACCTGCACTGGTCCTTTCCTAGATATGGTGATTGACACAGCCGTCGTGCCTAATACTTAGCACTGCCGCCAACATATCCAGC
>NW_023597055.1:24986715-25041657 GCF_011947565.3 Pollicipes pollicipes
CATCTGGATATGTTCAACATTCAGCCAAAGTTGAGGGGTGGTATGAAATATATAATGTAGCTTTAAGCATGCGCGCTCGCATATCTTAGTAACAAGAACCTCGATGCCGGCCTTTGCAGTCTCCCTAGCCCGCTCAGCGTCGTCCCACTAGACCATGGCCAACTGATGGACGAAAATGGTGATGGGTATGACAGAAATACCTTTGAAATCTTTACGACACCAAATCATGCATTTATATATATTTCATTTGTTTTTAGATGTATTTCATTCATTCATTAGATATATTTCACTTCGTGCATTTCATGTGTGCAGCTTTTAGATGGATGGCAATAACGCATTGGTCGTTACAGAACCGCGAAGTGGTGTTGAAATCTGATGGTGGAACTGAAAGAGTTGAAGTAAAATCTATATTTTCCGTGTTGTTGTAACTGCTCATCTGTCTAGAGGATATCCCCAAAGTTGCAAAAAGAACGTTCGCCAAGTGCAATCTTTGAACTGTACAAATTAATTCTGAAAGACATTCAGAAACATCATTTTACGTTGGTCAGCGCTGCGCGCTCAGTGCATGCCCCCTGGCGTTGCTTGCAGTGGTAAACGCCGTTCGATTTTACGAAAACTGCAACCCAAGGCATCGCTATTCCTGCTCCCGAGATTACGGGTGCAGCATTGAGACTTAAAGACGCACTCAGGTGCAGGGGTTACACATGGCGTCGCCTGCCTCTCACCCCGGCGGGAAGGGCGGGCACCGCGCGGAGTCGAACCCCGTACCTGCGGTTTCCCCAGATGCGCAGTGGGTGCGTTAACCACCTCACCCATCGTGACCCTGCGCACGGGCTCAAACCTTTTGATGACCATTTGGTTTTGCTAGTCGACTCTACAAAATAATAAACGTTCTCAACAAAACATGAGGACGGCCTTGTGCGATTCAACTAATTTCGAACAACTTCCATTCAACACTAATGAGGCATCTTATTTATTTCTGGTAAAGGGGGCTTTCGAGTACAACACTGCGGGGCAACATTGTTGTTACCGGGGCAAGGGCTGAACGCTATTCCACTTCCATCTCGGTGTATTTTTTGGTCCGACATTCTGGCGACACGGGGCATGCATCTCCTGGCCCGATCCGGAAGCCTTTCGAGGATACATCATCTTGCATTGGCCCTCTCCCTGACGCGAGAGATCCTCTGACCTGCGCAGTTGATCCCTGGATCGACGCTATGAACAGTTGTTAACGCAACAACATCCCTGCCTCACCGCAGGTGGTCAAATTATTGCCACATAGACTCCAGTTGGGCTTAAGGGCCGATACTGGAATAGGGTTGGAGGACTCACCGTTCGATACTTGGGGCCCTGACTGACACAGAACTCTTCCATTGCCTCAACGTAAGCACTCATCACAATTTCTCATGTTTTCTTCAATTGTCAGAGAGCCCCGACCAACGCAAAAGACCCTCTGCCATTCGGGCTCCATTCCCCCGTCCCTGTGAGCAAATCTTCCCCCGGCCGATTCCAGGCCCTTGTCGACACAGAATGCCCTGTTAGGCACTGTGGACTCCTCAACGGTGCAGGAGCCCGACCAATGTAAATAGCTGGCCCGGTCTTGTCTCTGCTTGGGAAATGGACCCAAGAGCTCAGACCAACACGGATCCAGCTGTTCGATGTCCGTGATCTCTGGCCGAAATAGAGGAACGATCTGTCTCAGGGGTACGTATCGGCCCAATAGATCATCTTGATGACATTTGAGATCACGACCTATGGGCGTGGGTTCTTAGGTGATCTACAGCCAGCCCTTCGTACCATTCAGCCGTCCCATCGGGCCTTTGATTTTTGGTCTCTAGAGATCCTTCGGCCCCTCTTCGGGCTCTAACTGATGTTTCAGGTCACGACCGAACGGGCCGCGATGCTTAATGTGGCCTACAGCCAGTCCTTCGGGCCCTTCTGCCCTCCAACCGGGCCTTTGATCATCGGTTTCGGTGGGTCGCCCGGGCTCCTCTGCGGGCCTCACCAAACACTTCCCTTGGTCGGCTCAGGCCCCTGCAAGCACAGGGCCCTCTATTAAGTGCTGTGGGTCCCTCACAGATACAAAGCCTGGACCGGTGCAAAGCACTGGCCCCGGCTTTACAGCTGAATGAGAAGTGGGTCCTCAGATCCATACCGACACGGAGCCGACTGTGTGATACGGTGGTTAGGCCCATATCAACTCAGGGGCTCCCCGATCGGCGCAAGGTGCTCTGATTTGGTTATTTTAGGGTCCGTATTTCATAGTTCGGGGACCCCTGAATACGATTCCGACCAGCCCTTTATGCTCTTAGACCCTACAATCGCGCACGCTCTTGGTCGTCGGGACCCAGGTGGGCCCTCTAGGCTCTTTGGGTCTCTCGAAGCACTGCCTTTGGCCAGCTCGGGACCCCTTGACAACACAGGACCGCCTTGTTAGGCGCTGTGGACTACCGAGCAATGTAACTGCTGGCTCGGTTCTGTCCCTGCTTGGGAATGAGCCCTCAGGTCTATGCCGCCACGGAGCCGGCTGCGCGTTACTGGCAGTGTCTGACCGAATATAGGCCTCCATCGACTTATTGGGACCCTGAATCAGTGCGTAGGCCCTCTGGTTGGCATTGGCGTTGTCCGGTCCGCGTGGCCGTGGCCCCCGGATGGGACTCTCATCTGACCATTTGGGCCCCTAATCGTGGGTTCCGAGGGGCCGCAGGGGCCCTCTGAACTAAGGGGGAGGCACGTACCCTCTGTGCCCCCCCCCCCCCCGCCGCTTGCGCTACTGGCTACAGCAAAAACTTGTGGTCAAGTCTTTGCTACAGAAATGTTGACTGATTGATGCTTTTTTGACTGCTGACTGTTGACTGTTTTTGTAAATGTTGACTGTTGACTGCTTAATGCGTTTAGCCGTAGAGTACTCATGTCCTCTATGAGCTTTTGCAGTAGAAGTAATGTTGCGCATAAGCGAAGACTGTAAAGGTCTTGGCTGTGTAAGTGATGGCGAGTATAAATTTTGCAGTGTAGGTTTTGTTGTGTAGTACTCACGTTGTGTATAAGTCCTGCAGTATAAGTAATATTACTTGTGAGTAAAGTCTGTATGAATTTTTGCATTGGAAGTAATGTCGTGTGTAACTGATGTAGCGTTACTGTCAGTACGAGGCTATGCCGCAGAACTAATGCCGTGACATCCTCCTAAGACGGCGAAAAGTGCCCCAAGTTGTACTTGTTTTTACTTTATTGTGATGCAGATAGCAACAAGCACGAAATCTATCCCTCCGCACCAGCAAAAAAACGGGCCCCTTAGCATAGCGTGCCATGCTACTCTAGGCCTAGCTATTAAGCCTTGAATTTTCGGCTTCCTACGGTGTTCTAATTTAATTTGAGCGTGTGTAATCAGGTTAGCATCTTGTCCTGACTTAGTGGCTGAGAACCTATCGCGTGAATCGTTCAGTTCCATGACGATTGCCTGCTCTTGCTCTCTTTCACGTCTTGCTTTCCGTTTAAAGTATTTAACGGTTTCGCCTCGATCGTCAACAGTGTTTCGTAAAAAAGAGCTATATCCATTGTGAATTGTGCGCTTTCAAAATTAAGCAGATTTTCCCAATAAGCGTCGTCATACAATGAAACAGCGTATTGCTTGATTGCGTTACTTGTGCGCCGTTTAATAGTCACTGCATGGTTACTATCCGTAAGCAATGAATCATTGAACTTCCACAGCCTTGGTCCTCTTTGTTGTTGAGGGTCTGTCAATGTAAATGCCACGATGTTGCGGTTTGTTCTATAACCTGTTTGGATCTCGTTATTTTTTATGTACCTAAGTGAATGGTCGCTTGCAAAATATACATTTCATCTACCACATCTGACGGGGTTAGATTTGATCTATGTAAACTTGCGATGGGTTGGATGCCTCCAAATATCAACCAAAGCGTGCTTTATGGCAACTTTTGTAAGTGAGTTCTTTTCATTTACGTTATGTTCATGTGCGTAATTTGAGTGCTCTCTGTGGTTCATAACGAAGTTAAAGTCGCCACCAATTACGGTGTTATCTGACGGGAGACTTTCCAGCTCGGCACTAATTGACTCAAAGAACGTAGGGTTATCTTCGTTCAGGACATATATGCCAGGGAAAGTGTAAATAGTAGAATTTATCTGGCAGCTTATGATAACGAAGTTCCCATCGGGACAGTATCTTTCAAACAATAGTTCATGATGTGCAAATTTTTTGATAGAATTGCTGTTCCTCGGCTGTTTGATATTTTGCAAGAATGATAACCTTTGCCACAACAAAGCGTATTGAAAAATGGAATGCCATGTACAACCATGTGAATATTTCGGAGAAATATTATGTTAAGCCTAGAATCACTCACAAAGTTATTTACATCTCGTTTTTTATGCAGCCCCGTCAGGCCGCGGCAGTTCATAGACCTGAATCTGAGCTCAGTCATGATTTGGACGGTTTCCTACTAACAATGAATAGATGTAATTGTGCAAGTACGCGCGAGCATGGACAGGTGTGCGTATGCGTGCGGGCGTGTGTGCGTGCGTGCTGTGTAAGTGATGGCGAATATAGTTTTTGCAGGGTAGGTTTTATCGTGTAGCACTCACGTCGTGTATAACTGCTGCATTATAAGTCATATCACTTATGGGTAAAGTCTGTATAAGTTTTTGCAGTGGGTGTAATATCGCGTGTGACTGATGTAGCGTTACTGTCGGCACGAGGTTTTGCCGAAGCACCTATGTCGTGACATTCTCCTAAGATGGCGAAAAATGCCTCAAGAAACGTTCAAAAGCGGTTCAAATTTCGAAACGCACCCCTTTTGTCCATGCATCTGTATGCTCCTCGCGTAGTGTTTTGCCGTGAACAGAAAACTTCATCCCGACCAGCTGTGCGGTGGCATCGCTTGGCACGTTGCAATTTCTAACGCCATCGGGATTACCGGTCACGGTAGGACAAGCCCACAGTCATAGTTACTTGCCTGGCGGGGCAACGGTCAAGCAGCAGGCTACGCTTGATGAGTACTCGCACCACGTCATCGCGAGAGAAACAAACCGCGCTAAACTTGTCGTTAAAACGTACCGCCAGTCTGCCACCGTGTGCAGCCGAGTGGTCTACAACATACCGCCAGTCTGCCACCGTGTGCAGCCGAGTGGTCTACAGCATACCGCCAGTCTGCCACCGTGTGCAGTCGAGTGGTCTACAACATACCGCCAGCCTGCCACCGTGTACAGTGAAGTGGTCAGCTGGCACGATGCTTGGAAGGGAGCGGGTCGAGGTGTCAGGTTGAAAATGCGTTCCATAGGCTATTTCTGGTTGCACGCTGATCGCTAGGACTCCGACATTTTGACTGTACGCCGATCACAAGGACTCCTGACTCTCTGGATGAGCGCTGGTCACGAGGATCAGACATTCTGGCCGCGCACTGGTCACCAGGACTCCGACATACTGGTTGTGCGCTGGTCACCAGTACTCCGCCATTCTGGATGTGCACTGGTCACCAGGACTCCCAAATTCCGAGAGCGCGTTGGTCACCAGGACTCCGACATTACGGGTGTGCAATGGGCACCAGTACTCCGACATTCTGGGTGCGCACTGGTCACCAGGACTCCGATATTCTGGGTGCGCGCTGAACTACGGCAAGCAGCGCTTGGTTTTGGTGGAAACGTGCCCAATCAGCAACAGTGCATCCTTCGCCACCAAGCAGCCGTCCATCCAGATGCGGAGCAAATTCTATCACAGCTTGAAATCTGACGAGCTTGGTCTTGCCTTCGATGAGTGCCGCACCCCTCAGCCGACTTTTGGCCAGCCCCCTCCCCCCAAGCATGTAAGTGAACCAAGCCAACGCGACGAGCACTCAAGTTCGGGTCCCGCTCAGGCAGGTCTGAGCCTCTGGCCGGCGCGCGACGCTCACCCAGCCGGCCAACTCATCGCCCAGGCCTGCGCCAGCGGTCACGTCGCTGCCCCACTCCCGTGCAAACATCCCAGCCTTCAGAATGGCCACAGAAGATCACCTTAATCTTTCCAGTTTCGCTATGTAAATATGTCGATCACTCAGCAGGCATTCCAACAACCGCAGCTCGTAGCTCAGCTACGCGACTGAGTCTCGCTCGCAAAACAAGCCGAAGCCACCCGGGGTAAGGCTTTAAAGACACCCTACCTCGTCGCATCCAGCCCACCCGCACGCGCCCCTGCCCGCAGCGGCCGGAGCCGGCGGGCATCGGACGGTGGCCGGGCGTGCTGTCGTAGCCCGGGGCGATCACGCGACCCGCGACGAGCGCCGCTGATTGGCTGGCCGCCCCGACGCCGCATCACGCCGCCGGCGTCAGTCTCGTCTGGTCAGCACGAGCGGAAATGGAGACGATGAGGGCTGGGCACGCACGATCCTTATCAGACCCGACCCATAACCCGGCCCGGATGAGGGAGCGGCGTCATAAGTACGCCTTCTGGAGGGGAGGGGCGGAGACACGCGCTGCGTTCCAGACCGGCCACGAGACGGGTCGGTTGATCTGTTCTCATGAGTTTGGCTTGCGTTTCAAGTTCGGATATAGCACTTTGTTTGAAATATGACGTGAGAATTCCAGGTGATGTCCACAAGGCTGAATTGCGATCACGTACTGTGTTCATTTTTAATTCACCCAGTCGCGCTGTTTTGCAGTGGGATCTGTCGAAGCAAAACAGTGTTGGTTGTCGAGCATGGCATGCTGCCGCGAGACTGCGGTCACCTAACAGGCTGAACATGTGAGAGGCGGGCGTTGCATTAGCTTGCTGCAGCAGTCTAGGCATTTGCAATTCACGTAGACACCACAATAATTAGTGCGGTAGAAATGCGCATGAATAGAGTTAGTACGTGTCGCACATGTAGTTTGTTGAATAAGGCTTCAAAGAATGCAATTCCTTTGCCAACTGCACATGCCGCAGTATTAAAAAAACAAGATATTGCAAAATGGTACCAAATAGTGTGCGCTCCAAGGCTCTGTAGTAGTGGTTTTGTAGTAGTCCTTCGGTGTCTTAGAGGGCTGCAATTGTGTTGTTGAAAGCAGTTTTTCACTTATAGATATACGAAGAGTTGCTAGTAAGCTAATTTCGTCGTGTCTGATGCTGGCTTCAATATCTTCAAATGTGGAACATTCCGAGCAACGAAAATAGGTGAATAATTCTTGAATGGTGCCGCTGAAAAAGTCCATGGCATTCCTTCGAAGATTCGGACATTCCGTTGCAAAAGAATATAATTTGCTTCTGGCCGCGACCTTCAGCTTGAATACTGAAATGTGTACGGGGCCAGGCGTTTCTGCCAGCTCACCAAACCAGCGAGGCACTCCAGCCAAATACTACACCGCATTACTTCTCTGCTCGTTGGGTCAGCCTATGGTACGCGCCGCGGACTCCGCGCTTGCGTTGGCTGCGTGTGGTGGTGTTTGTGGCTGCGTGTGGTGGTGTTTGTGGCTGCGTGTGGTGGTGTTTGTGGCTGCGTGTGGTGGTGTTTGTGGCTGCCCGGCGAGGGACAGGCACAGGACAGGACTCAGTATTTGCCCTTACAGGTGAACTCATCCGGTATTTGGCGTGCGACGCCACGTGGCGAAATCAAAACAAAGGCGCCTTGACCTTCGACTTCAGTTAAGTTCCGGTCGGTGACGTCATCGGCCGGCAGGCGCCTGCAGTTAGACATCCACAGGAAGCATGCCGTTCAGTCACTCCCCCGCTGCTCATGGGGCTGTGACTGTGCCCGACTGCTACCTATTTCCAATCAGATGTACCCATCCGTATGCATTTTTCTAGCGAGTTAGTTTTAAGTTGTAGGGACGTTTAGAAAAGCTTACGCCCAGAGTTGCTCTTTTGCGTTGGGGGACGCAAGACCAGTGTAGATGAAGCCAATTATGGCGTAAAGAAGCGTGGGAAGCAACAATACACCGTATTTCTTTAAGTATTTCCCAGATATTTTGTAAAAGCCTTACCTGAGCCTGCACCCGCGCCCACCATTGTCTCCATATCGGTACCCGACACAGCCCGTTCTGCATTCCACGAGGGTATCCATGAGTTTACCCAACCAATAAAGTCCTCTGCCTGTAGGTCCACCAGTCCTGAGCGGAGCGCACCAGTCCTGCTCTCCGACCGGTCGGGGCGGCGCTCCTGGCCGCGGTCGCCACGACCCACGCGTGCCATCCGCGCGCGCCGCCAGCGCACGCACCTCCCAAGGTTCCACCCGGTCTTCGTCAAGGCGTTATGTATTAATGTCCACAACCGTCACAATATGCTGCATTATGGCGTAACCTGGAAGGGCGTAGCAGATGACGAGATAACACCGGCGGCCGGCACCAACGCCGGCAACATATCACAGAGCGTAAGCAATAGCGGGTCCCTGAATCGCCAGCACGCCCCGCCTCGCAGCGCGCGGGGCGGCGGCTGCCAGCCCAGTGGCAAGAACGACAGCGGCAGTGGGCTTCACTGAGCACTTCACACGACGCGGCCTGTCACAACATCCGCGCCCCGCGTTCGAAGCTGGCTGTGCCGGTCTTGCGACACGCTGGATCCCGGGCGCCCCAGCTGGATCCCGGGTGCCCCAGCTGGATCTCGGGTGCCCCAGTTGGATCCCGGGTGCCCCAGCCCGTCGCATAGGTGCAGGCGATGGGAAGCCCGCATCACAGAGTACACGCGGCTACGGCATACAGCAGCAGTAACGACACCAGCAAACCATTGCATATGAACGGCGCCACGCAGAAAACGTGTCTGCACAAGTCAAAACCATGATATAAACACGCCACACATGCACGCACTGACTACAGCGACACCACGCGCGCGCCATTCCCGTGACCCGGGCGGTGCGGGAGCCGCGGCCGGCCGGCGGGGCGCCCGCACATCCCGGCCGCCGTCTGAGTCCACCGCACGCTCGAACACCGCTCAGAACTGTCTGTGCTGTCGGCGCAGCCGCTCCAGGTGCAGCCGGTACAGGTAGCTGTTGATGGTGAAGTACTGCGGGCACTCGTCCGGCGTGAGGTCCGGCTCCGGCGCCAGCGCCGGCGCCAGCGGTGGCGGAGCGTCAGCGCCAGCCGGCTCCGGCGCCAGCATCGGCATACTCAGCGCTGCGTCCGGCCGGCCAGGCGCGCCGGCCTGTGACGAGGTGCCGGCCGCCGGCCAGCCACCCTGCCGGCGATATCGACAACTGATAGGACGGGCGTCGCCCGCAAGGGACCGCCACCGACCGACGGACACACCGAGGATTTGCGCATGCGACTGATATTGCGCTAGGTACAGGATAATCTGTGGGGGAAAACTTGAAGAAGCTTGACAAGGTTTTGAGTGCAGAAATTGATGCTGCCTAAAATACATCTCTGCTCGGTTTAGTGTCGAGCCTTGTTAGTGCCTATTTTGTCATGAATATACAACCAATGCAGGAGGAAGTAGAGAGATGGCTCGCTAGTTTGCAAAACGACCAACAGCGCGGAGCAATTACAACGTTCGGAATCGAATTGGTCGGCGAATTGAATCAAAGTGTTGACAAAAGCCTCCAAAAAAATGATCCGAAAACGATCGACTACGCAAAACATTAAAACAAAAGTCACCTTTGGAGATGAAAAAATGAAGAGAAAAGTAAATAAAAAGAAGACTAAAATGAAGATCACAGTCTTCCAACATCCGATCACTTTAGCTAAAGCGGCATCGTTGTGGCGTTGCTCACAAATACTGGAGGCGTTGGCTGGCATATGCTACCTTGTTTACTCTGCGCACGATCCATATTTTACACAGCACATTTCTTCCCCTGCGCAACTCTGGTTTAATTTGCTCGACCTTCGGAACCACAAGCTGAAAGTTTTCGGCTCGGACGGAATATACATGCAAGTTCACATAGCGTGGTGACTCGATATGCTTGATACAGCATGCAGCTGCAAGCATCCTCTGTACGCTTCGAGGCGCCGCGCCAGCGACAGGCACCAGTGTGAAGAGAAGTGACACAGGAAACAAAACACAGGGGGCCTCGACCGCGAGGGGGATTACCTGTCGGAGCTTCCGCGCATCAGTCACGAATATGACTGCGTGCAGATCACGTATGTCCGCATGTAACACGACAGAATCTTAGCCTCAGGACAGACTCAGCTGCCAAAAGACGGCCGTGGTGGTACACGTTCAGGGTGCCGGGTTACTTACGGCGTGAGCATGTGATGAGCCGTGGTGGTACACGTTCAGGGTGTCGGGCTACTTACCGCGTGAGCATGTGATGAGCCGTGGTGGTACACGTTCAGGGTGTCGGGCTACTTACCGCGTGAGCATGTGATGAGCCGCGGTGGTACACGTTCCGGGTGTCGGGCTACTTACCGTGTGAGCATGTGATGAGCCGTGGTGGTACACGTTCAGGGTGTCGGGCTACTTACGGCGTGAGCATGTGATGAGCCGTGGTGGTACACGTTCAGGGTGTCGGGTTACTTACCGCGTGAGCATGTGATGTGTTGAGGGACAAACTGTTGATGCGTTTTGATATCGGCAGGCATTCGTTCTCCACCTCATCCATATCTCTTAAGCGTTTCTGGCCAGTCCTGAGAAGGATGGCAGCTGCATCATGGCGAGAAAATGCACCACCAAAAATGACGAAAACGACACAAACACGACACAAAGCTTAAAAGAGGATTCTATCACACGAGTTTCGCGGACAAAATTCACGAAGCGAATACGAGTGCGGTACATCCTCAATGCGCTTCACACGCGTACAGTGACGAACGTGCACATTTCATGTGGGTTTCATTTACATATGAACACGTTTTTCAGTCGCGTCCTTGGTTGGATAGGTTGTACTGCAAGTCGGCGCGGCCCAAAACAAAGACTCCAAACAGCCAGGTGCTCACCTCTCATGATTAAACCCATTTGGTCGGTTATTCATTTCCACCAGGAACTTAGCGCAGAATCTGCAACAGAGAGCATCAGCAATTACGACACTAGTATTTCTTAGTGACTTCTGGAGTATTCGCAAACTATGCCATCCAAAATACCAGACTTTGACGCCGTGGAAGCTCGGATCACGATTTCACACGATGCCTTCGTCCGTACAGATCGCTTGTGTTCCTCGCAGAAACTGACAAATCCCCGCGTTCGTGTGGCTGCGCCGCAAGCGCTCGCGTCGTTCGCAGCCGGCTATGTGGACTGTGCACTCGGGCTCCAGCATCGGCGCGACGCCACACGCATTTATTAACGCAAGCACGGGTCATGAGGAGGCGGACTGAACCAATCAGCGCCACGGGCGCTGCAGCATCGCCGGAGCCGGCGCCGCCCGCCGCTGTGCGGTGTCTGCGCCCGCGCGGCACCCGCGCCGGCCGTCACTAGACTGCCGTCACGTCACCGTCCCGGGCCGTCACCAGACAGCGCCCAGAGCGGCGCCAGCCAGTCTGAAGCGCCAGCTGTCAGCCACGCTCAGTCATCCGACCCGCGGCGACACCTCGGCTCGAGATCTCCTCCAAACCACTGCTGGTGCCCGGCGCAGAGCTTCGGCGTCCGGCACAGCGTCCCCTGCCACCTCCCCAGCAGCAGCAGCAGGACGATACCCAGCGTCTGGCCGAGCGTCCCGCCGCTTTCCCCACAACAACAGCAGTGGACGCCATGACCTCTGCACCGCACGGTCCGCCACCCCACCGCGTATGCTGCGGCGGCACCGTTCGCACCGCGCCGCCGGTCAGCTGTCCATGCGCACTGCCGCCGGCCACCGCCGCCAGATGGCGAGGGGAAGCAGTACAGCCGGCGGCCGGCGTCACCTGACGCCTTTAAGAGGCGTGGCCACGACCGGCGCCACTCGCCACTGTCCGTGGTCACTCCCGCATGCGTCGACCTTTGACCCCAACGGCCAACAAGTCTGCATCTTATATTTTGATACGTCCGAGATTCAACTTCAAACTTTTGATCACAGCCTTCAGCCAATTATGCAACGAAGCTGAGTTAGGTCCAAGAAGATGTGAAGTCCGCAGTGACAGCTTTTGACTAAAAGTGGCAGCGGCTGCATGCATCTGACGGCGATCGACTGCCCAGCAGCTTGGCTGGGCGGTAAAAAGCTGAACATCTCGCCATGTGGCATACCCACGTGTCTGCGCCCCCGAGCCACTCTTGTGTAAAATGCTAAACATCTCGCCATGTGGTATACCCATGTGTCTGCGCCCCCGAGCCACTCTTGTGTAAAATGCTAAACATCTCGCCATGTGGTATACCCATGTGTCTGCGCCCCCGAGCCACTCTTGTGTAAAATGCTAAACATCTTGCCATGTGGCATACCCATGTGTCTGCGCCCCCGGGCCACTCTTGTGTAAAATACTGAATATCTCGCCATGTGGCATACCCACGTGTCTGCGCCCCCGAGCCACTCTTGTGTAAAATACTGAATATCTCGCCATGTGGTATACCCATGTGTCTGCGCCCCCGAGCCACTCTTGTGTAAAATGCTAAACATCTCGCCATGTGGCATACCCATGTGTCTGCGCCCCCGGGCCACTCTTGTGTGACCCGTTGATCAAAGACAGCTGACAGCTGGCCGACGATGTCAGGCTGGCATGTGACAGCCTTGTCATGTCACTATGCAAGACAGAACAAACTTTCAGGAATCACGTCCCTTCAGCAGACATTATTCTGCCTGGGTGGCCACGCCTGGGTCTTGCACGCATGGGTCAATAAGTCATGAATGACAGGAGCTGAGGGATCTCGGTACAGTTCTCTAAGCATGTTAGAGAGGGGTGTTCAATCCTGGCCAACGAATATGGGCAATGGGCAGGTGTACAAACTGATTCCGAATTCATGGTGGCAGAGTAGCTCGGTTGGGATAACACTCAACACCAAAGTCGGAGACCCAGGTTCGCCTCCTTGCTGATCTTTTCGCCTCTACAGGCGTTAACATGACCACAGCAGTCACCAGCTCTTCATAAAAGACACGAGTAAGCAACTGTTGGAAACTTTTCCGGCGCAAGTGGGCAGCGACTGTGTGCTCGCACACGTTGTGGTGCACCTGAACAATGGTGCCAAAAACCTTCAGTCCCTCGCGACATGTCGAGCTGGGGTGTTCGGAGCGTAGCTCTCGCACAACTGCGAATGAAACGTCACCCACCCGGAGGCGGCATCTTAGAGAAAGACAAATGTACTGTGTCTGTTCCAGCAATGCACGCACAGAATGCTCTATGTGCGACACCTGTGGAAAACATCGATGCTCTCATAAGTATGAGCTGATCTTACGCATCAATGACAATTACTGTGGTCTAGCATGGCTGTAGCGTCTGGGCTTGCTCGTGATCTTAGAGAATGCCCGATGAGACAGTTTGTCTATTGGTGGAAATTCAATTTTCAAAACTTAAATCTTTATGTTCAAGCACATCCAGGTATTCCTTTATCTAAGAAAAGCCTCTTGTTATCAGAGATACAGCATGACAATGTTGCAGCAGCTAACATCTGAACTGTCTGACCCCATGGGTTAGGGGCTGATTAATAAGTGGAGACAACAAAGAAGTGCAAAGCAGCACAACGTGCAGTTGTATGAAGATATATGCTAAGACAGCCTCTTAGGAAATTCTAGCCATATTTTTTATGGAGCATTATGCACAATTAATTTTCTCTTGAATCATGCAGCTGCAATGACATAACCATGCACATCATTTCACATAACTGTGCAAGTATACTGATATACATAAACTGAGTTCTTGAGTGTAAATGTTATGCTGTATGTAGCATTTGTGTAAGCCTTAAGGTTACTCTTTTTAATACCCAGTTTGCCCAAAATTGCTGGAATTCATCACAAAACTTTGTGAGAAATAATCCTCAAGAGTAGGACCCTTCTTCCAGTACCACCTGTTGTACTTCAGTCTCAAATTTCAAAATGGCTCAGTTATTTTCCCTCAACCAAAATAGGTCTATCAATTTTGCAATGTCTCAGGCTTCCTCAATTGCCATATTTTAGATAGCTGTTGAGGTCCTAAAAATGGCAGATGAGGTCCAGCTGGGTCATGTTATTGCTTCTGATGTTAAAAGAAACAAGATATCAAAAGAAGCATGTGTGTTATTTACAAGCATTGTCAAAATTTATCCTTTAGACCAGCCATCAATTCTGTAGTCATATCTGAGCCTGCCACACCCCAGTTTGCTGTCTTACTGTAGATTTTAGCCTGGTGGAGATTTGCTGACCCAAATGAAACCATGCAGCAACACTTATTACTACACATTTTTAATTCCTTGAGTTCTGGTGGCTGGTTATTTCTACCTTGTTTTTAGTCTTAAGACATCCACTATGCATCATTTACAGGGACACATCCAGGTCCTGAAAGCAACCACATAAAACACTAAATATACTGAGTGCATAAAAAAGCTTGCTGTATGCATAGGGAAGCTGTTTACAGCAATACTTGCATCTGAATTACTTAATCTAACTTCTCTGTAAAATCATGACAGGCTGACTGGGTATCATTGTAAAAGAAATAGCAATTTTCCTTTCATATTTCCAAGCCCTCTTCAGGCACAGCAAGTAGTACCAAAGGATAACTCGGTCAGGTGATTAGTCTCTACCCTATACTTATCAAGCATTAGGCCTGCTTAGCATATTAAATCTAATACTCTAATTTGGGCTGATGCAATTTATGGTAGCTTCACTACCCACTTTCTTAGCCAGACCAGCAAGAATGGAGAATACTGAAATATATGTGAAGTAGCTCATTTCAGTACCTTTTAAATGCACATCTTTAGAGTTGCACTTATCAAAATTGAAGATGGCATGTGTGCAAAGAACACTGGAAAATTCCCACATTCCTGGTCCCTGTTGGTACATCTGATGGTGTCCTTCTCCTGGTCCCCACAATGGGAAGACTTAAAGAGTTGCCTTCCTTGTGTGCAAAACTATGGCATTAATGATGCAACAAATGGAATCTGTATTAGACATTTGCTTCTTCCAGCAGACCAACCAGGTAACCAAATGTATGTCAATATCTGTGGAGGCAAACAGGCGGTTGGAATGAACGTCCATGAAAATACAATTTGATTGGAACCAGGGGCACAGCCATGGGTTCCTGGCCATTTAAGCCTGTATCATCCTTTCACCGCAGATGGCTCCTGGAAGGCAACTGACAGGAACCAAAAAATCGATGCGATGTGTTCTCACCGAGCTCCTACCTTCCCCCCCCCCCCCCCTAGAAAATGCTGCCTCCGCCGCTGAAAAGCATGACAGACCTTATTCTAAACAAACTTACCCAAAACAAGTCCACAGCACGCTCCCCACGGTCCAACCGAGACCCAGGCACTCGGACTTAGTTCGAAGAAGCTTGCGAGGGGGAGGGTCAGGAATATGTTAACACTGCTCCCGTCAAGGCACGTTCCTTCAGATCGATGTGTGGACGGGCTACGAGGTCAGGCTACAGGACTCAGTGGGGATGGGATGTGTTTATCATTCGTGAACCGAACATGACGCGCATAAGGCGTTATTAGCGCAAAAATGTCTTGCATTTTGATTATATCACATGGCTTATGAGGAAAATAGTACAAGGTTATAAGATATTTTCATATCAAAAATTGCATATAACACCCTATAAATTAAAAAAAATATATTTTATAATATTTTATCTATATAAATATGTAAAAATATTACAACTAACCCACAAGCGCAGTTTTAAAGTATTACCACGTGATATGTAGCTATATACGTTAATTAAATTTTTGGGTTTTTATATCGTAGCGGGCGTTAATCCGGGAGCGTTGTTTGTGTGCTGGTGCCACGGCTGTCGTGTGCCCGTGACAAGAAAAGCGTGAGTTTGCCGCTGCCTTGCCTATCATTTTCGATACAAATTCCACCAAATTTTGCCGTTGAACTGGAATTGTGCGACCGAATGGTAGGGTTCATGGCTCACACAACAAGCACTACTTAGCGTGAGATTTGATCCCAGGAATCCATCCATTCAGAGGATTCGGATTTTTACAAAAATGAAACTTGCTTGTAGGACAACTACTCAGTTACCAACCTTTCATGAGTAGTTGGTTGGAAGTGTATTTATTAACTGGCACATGGTCTGTTGTTTTTTCCTCTTCACACTTTTGAGTTTGTAAGAGGGATTTGTTGAACAAGTGACAAATTATTTGAAAACAGTATGCCAATCCCCATGGTACAGTTAGAGTTAAGCCAGTTTTCAGGTGAAGCCAAGGATGTAAATACTGTGATTAAAAAGACACTGTTTCATGAACTTGCCCTAGAACTGATCCAGACCTGTGCAGATCAATCTGTAGCTGATGGATACCATACATCATATTGTAATCTGACCTGTCATGTGTTTCTTGCTTTCAAGAGAATGTTTTGCATCTTGCAACACACCCTGGGAGGAGATGAGGCAGCAGGTGGCAGGGCCGGATTAAAAATGCTTTGTGGGTGTGGAGTACTTCTGTTGTGGGCTCTAAAATACTGAAAGTTATCCTGATTTTCAAAAGCTGGTTGAACTTCACTTTCCTGTACTGTGCAGGGTACTTTTAAACAAACATGTCCTGGTGAGAGGTGCTTAGATGGCATTCAAAGCTCATAGCCATGTATTTTTTCTAAACATGGGCTATCTAGGGAACAGTACCCAGTGAACCCCCTTGAATATACCTTGTTAAGTGATGCTGCACTATAACATAACTCAGATCAGGACCATATATCATCACAGTCAAGCAGCCCAAGGAAGATTGGTACCTCCAGAAGGTGAGGGGGCTCCAGGTACAGACACATGACAGGGCTGGCTTAGAGGGCCTGGGCCTCTTTGACACCCATGATGGGCACCCTTTTATACCATGAAGATGCATCTGCTGCATGCAATTAAAATGAAAAAGACATAAGTAGAGCAGCACAACTTAACCCAGGCAAACAGGTGATGTGGGCAAAACCTGTACTCTAGGCCAGTTGAAACACAAGGCATCTCAGCTCCAAACCCACATAATTACCATACTATCCATCTATAGGGCTTCAAGCCTAGATGAAGGGGCAGCCAGATGTCAAGCAGAATGTTCACCAGGTTTAGCAGGGGACACTCAAATATCCGGAGGACTGTCCCAAGCTGAAGGGTTGAGGCTCAACCTCAAGGCTAAAGGTAGATGGCAGGCTGCAATCAAATGGCCAAGCACAGGTACACCCCATGTTTAAGTAAAAAGGCACCTCTAATTTCATGTGAAGCAAAGCCTATTGATGGATGTAGCTGAGCACAGCAAACTGAGATGGAGGGACTTGCCAAGCCTCCAGGCTCGTAGAAGCCCGAGCCAAGTGGCAGGTGCTGCAAACCCTAGCAGAGAGCCAGAGAGTTTGGGTCCAGGTGTAAAGGCCCAGGTGTGCCCCTAAACATGGGTAGAGGAGAACTTTTACTTTTCCTTCAAAGCCCACTTACAAAAAGAAGCATGTCCCACTGTCCCAGGTGGTGAATGCCAGACAAACATGGGCAGGGAGGTGCCCAGGCTTGTGTGAGAATGTGCCCAGGCCGTAGCAGGTGGATGCTCAAAAGGTTGAGAAGATGGTTAAGAAGATAGAGAAGTCACACAGAGTCTGGTTGGTCCCTCCCTGGGTGTGAATTTGCTTGCTGAATTTGCTGTCACATCACATCACAGTTTTTTCTTAGAACATTTGTTATGCCCTACTTATGATGCAAACAATCAAACAACTGAATGATGCATGCAACCAAAGCCATAGTTATGCATGCACTACATGCATTTCAGAGGTTTCAGTTTTTTGCACCCTTGTAGGGAAGTCTTGGCCGCACGTTTGCCCCCCAGGTGGCACTCGTGCACGCACAGTGGCTCTTCTGATTCCTCTGGCCCCGTGAACCAGAGGACTGCTCCAGAGATTTGGAGCAAGATGGTGCCTTTGGGAAATGCCACGGGAGCGGGAGCACTAGGTGTATTTAAAGGCAGACCATGCCCCTGAGCCGACACCGCAAGCCCTGGTTGTCACAGCGGTAATCCCGTGGCAGGGCGATCACTCCCCAGCTGCTGCCATCTCCTGGCTGGGAGCCGGTCTGTGAAAAGCCTCCCAAAGGCAGGCTTTAACCGAGACCTCCCACCCACGCTGGCATGCACATGAACCAACCGAAACGGTTAAAAACATCACATGTCACACGAACACGTCACAGCTTAATCACGGTCTGATCTGATCTGATCTGAATCATGGTCTGAAATCGCTTGAAGTGTTGACTTTCAACATGAAATTCTGCTGTACTGCTGGCTGTGATGTTTTCCTGAGCCAGTTGTGTGACATTTCCTTCATGCTTCCATACCTTAATTCCACCTGTTTGTTGACTTTGCGTTCGGTATATGTATGTGTGTGTGTTTGATACCTTTACTCCCCATGCGCGTCTCCCTCCGCACGTCACGGGTCATTAGTATGTCCATGAGGGCTTCAGCCTTTCCTCGGGGCAGACGTACGATGCAAAATAGATACAATAGCAAACAAATAGATGAGGAAACCCAGATGCCAAGTGTAGGGTCTTATCAAACACAAGTACAGAGGCGCTGCAATGTGGCGAGCGGTGCCCAGCTCAAGGGCAGACCGAACATGAGCAGGAACAGGGCTCCAAAGATAAATGCACAAAAGCAAGGTTAAACGAAGTCCCAAGCCGGTTTTATCGGAAGTCCGGGTCGGGGTGATGTCCAACGGTGATCATGTTCCAGATGTCCGCGGAGGGGATGCGTGTGGCTGCTGAAGATCTTGCATCTGAACTTGTGCTCAATATTAAAGAAGAGTCTGAAAAGTGCCGAGGCGCGACGAATCCATGTTTTTGCTGTTCCTCCGTGGTGGAGGATCCTGCTAATGTCGTTTCTGAACTGATCTTGGATGGGTCAGGCGATGCCATGCTTGATGTCCTCAAGGTGAGAGCATATCATTTGTGGATGGCTAATGCATGTTCTTACTGTGCTGTTGGCTTTTTGGTACATGACCAACCATGATCAGATAGTTGTGTTCACCAATAATCCTGTACCGCTGTCCCATAGCGGTGTAATCGCGGAGAGTCACTTTGGGCCTCTAAATTAATGAAAACTATCTTTGTGAGCATGAGGATCTACTCCAGTCAAAAATCGTGTGATTTGTAGGCGAAATTTAGTCAATTAATTGGCTGGAATCCTTGGTAAGTCCACTTGCATTAAGTCCACTTTTGGTAAGTCCACTTGCACATAGGTACCAGCGAGCATTTCATTTATTTAAGTTTCTGTGTCCAGGGAGTGCATCGCAAGCCTTGTTGCTGACTTAGTATCCAAATGGCTGTTGTGCACGCGTGTAAAGGCGCCATTAGAACAGGGCTTTCCCAACTGGTGTCACCGGAATAGGCCCGGCCGAAATCCGGCGTGGCATTGCGCCACTTGTCGGGTGTTGGGGTCAGCGTTGACTCGCGATTGCGCCCTGCCGCCTGACATTGGAGTGATAATCGGCCCCATGCACCTCGAGTCGGAGCCGCGGCTGACTCCGTTGGAGCAAAATCAGGCATGAGTGCGCGCAGTCCAGACATGCTGACTACGCAGTCTGGCATGCGCACTTATGCCAGACATACGGACATCTACGCAGTCTGACGTGCGCACGTATGCCATGACATGACATATGTACATCTACGCAGTTCAGACACGCAGACTGCGTTGTCTGGCATACGTACGTCCGCAGCCTTCGTGCACCAGTTGTTAGGCGTTCTTGCTGTTCACACACTAGTTGTTCACTTCTGACGGCATATGTCATGCATTATGTGGATATTAATATTTGCTTGCTGTGGCTTTACTGCTCATGTGTCCATGCATCCCAAACAGAAGATAAAGTTCGTGGAGCAATGCCCCCTCCCCCGCCCGTCCCACCCCATCTGTGGTGCTGGCCAGGACCTGCTGGGGATATCGGAGGTGCGGGAGGCAGCTCGCCTCTGCCGCACGTGCGTCAGCAAGCTGTACAGCTACTGTCAGATGTCGTCAGCCGTCTCTCAGATGCGGCGTGACATGCGGATCGTCTTCGCCAAGGCGTCGGCCGCTTTTGCAAAGGTAGTGTGCTCTCTGCATTGGCTGATGTATCTGCTGACGTGACGTGGATTACGGCTCGGTTGAGTCAGGCCGATGTGCAGGACCGATACCTCTGCTGGCAAAGGCACATGTCCGTAATGATCTTTAAATGCTGTATAGGGTGCTTGACGTAAAGTGTGCAACCTTTTTACACACCTTCTCTCTCTCCTAACGCTCTCGCCCATTCATTTACGCGTTCTTGGACGTCGTGTCAGCTCATAAGCACTTAGCATTATGCATACAATTAGCAGTCGTAAGGTTAAATTATCTGGCAAACAGTCATCCCAATGTGACGAGAACACCCCATTGTCAGCAAGACCGAAGGTCACGTTTAAAAGCGGATGTCACATTATGGGGAATATCCCCGGAAAAAGAAGAGCTGGCTTTAAATCGCCCGTGTCGCGTTACCTGACATGCATGGACGGAGCCGCGTTCTCTAACCTCTCACTGTTTGCTGCCAGACGCGGGCGGAGGAGGCGCTCCGCCAGCCGGGTGGCTCTCCGCCGCCGGCCGGGGAGGACTCCCCGCCTCCCCGGCAGGAGGAGCGGGCGCCGCGGGAGGCGGCTCGTCCCGAGCTGAACATCAGTATTCGGGTAGTGGAGGAGCAAACAGCGGCGTCCAGCCCGTCGGTGGGTCCGCCCGCCTGCCCCGATCGTGGCGGCCTCGGAAAATGACACCCAACTTGGACTAACGCTCCACGGTCTTTTTCATATTTTGTGTTAATATTTTGCGCTCGAATGTATGGAGTTCCTACATTCGAACGATTCTGGAAAACCCTGTCATTTACATACGCCGTGGTCTTGAATGTTCCAATTCCGAAATTTTATCGGGCGGAGGGAGGCTGAAGTTCTCCGTCCATTACTGCGTCCGGGCCTGCGTGGGGTTGTAAAACATTCCTTCCGCCGTGTGTGCTGTTTGAACGACCGCTTGGCTGCGCCCCCCCCCCCCCTCCCCCACACACAAACAACACACACGCATACACTGGTTCGGTCAAGCCGTGTATGTGTCTTCGGGTCCTGAGTCTCGTGGTGTTGACGGCGGCCAGCGGCTCCCATTGGGGTTCAGGGTCGCACCTGTCCTCCCGCCCCGCTGGTGTCCTCTGAGGGTGAGCTCATCTATTCGGTCAGCGCTGAGCCCCCCCCCCCCCCCCCCCTCCTCCGCACACCATCTTGGTGAAACGTCCTCGGGGGAGGAGCCTCACCACTGGCTGGACAGTTCCCCGTAGTTTGTCCGGCACCGACTGGTAAGCCAGGGATAATCCTTCCTCGCCCCTCCCCTGCATCGTTAAAATATACCGTTTTCGCGAGGGACGAATCCCCTCAGGAGGTATCCAGTCGCGATCCACCTATTCACCACTTCCATGGTCCTCCTGCCGTGGCACCATCCGTGACCGTTCTCTCCAGCCGTGACGATCGCCGCGGTCGTCGTTCCCGCCGTGACGCCGGCCGTGATCGTCCTCCTCGTCGTGACGCCGGCCGTGATCGTCCTCCTCGCCGTGACACCGTCTGTGACCGTCCTCGTCCGCCGTGACATGGGCCGTGACCGCCTTCCCCCGCCGTGACACGGGCCGTGACAGTCTTCCCCCGCCGTGACACGGGCCGTAACCGTCTTCCCCCGCCGTGACACGGGCCGTGACCGTCTTCCCCCGCCGTGACACGGGCCGTGACCTTCCTCCCCCGCCGTGACACGGGCCGTGACAGTCTTCCCCCGCCGTGACACGGGCCGTGACCTTCCTCCCCCGCCGTGACACGGGCCGTGACCTTCCTCCCCCGCCGTGACACGGGCCGTGACCGTCTTCCCCCGCCGTGACACGGGCCGTGACCTTCCTCCCCCGCCGTGACACGGGCCGTGACCTTCCTCCCCCGCCGTGACACGGGCCGTGACCGTCTTCCCCCGCCGTGACACGGGCCGTGACAGTCTTCCCCCGCCGTGACACGGGCCGTAACCGTCTTCCCCCGCCGTGACACGGGCCGTGACCGTCTTCCCCCGCCGTGACACGGGCCGTGACAGTCTTCCCCCGCCGTGACACGGGCCGTGACCGTCTTCCCCCGCCGTGACATGGGCCGTAACCGTCTTCCCCCGCCGTGACCGTCTTCCCCCGCCGTGACACGGGCCGTGACAGTCTTCCCCCGCCGTGACACGGGCCGTGACCGTCTTCCCCCGCCGTGACATGGGCCGTAACCGTCTTCCCCCGCCGTGACACGGGCCGTGACCGTCTTCCCCGCCGTGACACGGGCCGTGACCTTCCTCCCCCGCCGTGACACGGGCCGTGACCGTCTTCCCCCGCCGTGACACGGGCCGTGACCGGCTTCCCCCGCCGTGACACGGGCCGTGACCGGCTTCCCCCGCCGTGACACGGGCCGTGACCGGCTTCCTCTGCCCGTCGCCAGCCGGGCGTAGAGCCTGTGCGGCCGTTCTTCTGCGCCGAGGCCGGCTGCGGCCAGACGTTCGGCAGCGCGCGGCGACTGCAGGAGCACCGGTACCAGCGGCACCGGCCGGTCGGCCTGTCCTGCCCCCAGTGCCCCTGGTGGCCGAGTCAGAGCACGAGCTGCATAGTCATGTGGAGGTGGGCGCGTAGTCGGGCAGCAGGCGACTCTTCCCCGGCGTGCTATGTCTGCTGACGGAGACTCGGCAGCGTCTCGCGACAAGCTGTGATCGTTTTATTATTTTTTCATCACAAGCTGCAATGCAACGCTCGCACCGATCGCCTCGGGAGGGGGGGGGGGGGCGGAGCGGAGCTCTAGCATCCACTGGGTAAGCACCCGGCGGAGTGTGTATGCCAATATATGGACCAGGCCCCGCTCCACTAATGTGCAGGTGCGTGTTTGCTCGTGAGCGAGCGGGGCGTGCCTCTGACGCCATCCGACCACCGCTGGCCTCTTAGGCATAGCCCAGCTCGTTTATTCAGCTTCAGTCACGCGGTAAATGTGGCGAATCTGGTCAATAGTACAAGCGATGTTTCGTTAAAGCAACAAATTAAAATAATGGTAGAGAAGTGGGCACTACGCGGGTGAACCCTCGGGGCTCCTCTGGTGTGTGACCAGAAGGCGGGGTGGCTCGGGACGCACCTAAATACCAAAGCTCGCCGGGTGCTTGTCAATGGACATATTGAAAGCTCCTGGCGCTCACTACCAGGGCACGGGTCTCGTCCTGCGACGCCTGGGCCCGCCTAAACAGCGTGGCCCTGACCCGGGGGAGGGGGCACGTGGGGGGGGGGGGGGGCGGAGTGACGGTGACGGCTCCGTGGTGGCGTCGCCAGTCGGTGCACCGGACGGGCGAGGCCCTGTATGGCTGTGACGAGTGTCAGGAGCGCTTCTACCTGGAGGCCGAGCTTAAGAGGCACCGGCGCACGCTCCACGACGCCAAGCGGTACATCAAGTGCAAACACTGCCGCAAGGTGTTCAGGTGAGCGGAAGGGGCGCCGACGACCACGGACTGGCTTTCTGTGGGATGGCGGTGAGTCTCGCTGTAAGTTACGCGTGACGACCGTAGCACGACATTTTTGCGTGTAGAAATGCTCACACTCTGTTACAGCTGTCACGCTTGACCTTGGTTTGTGGACGTGAATGAATGAACCGTGGAAATGAAACAGCAGTGATCTACCTCCATCTCCAGTCATTTTATTGCTTGAGCCGTCCATTTAGTACAAGTGGAGGAATAACTACGTGCGTTATGTTATTGTTTCGGCCGGCTTTTACCCCGTTTCATTCCAACAATCAGAGTAGCATCTTTGCGCCGGTTAAAACGTAGTTAAAAGCGATTGTGTCGCTCAAGACATCGGGCCTGCCCGTACGCAGCACCGTTCGGCGGCGAGCCCTGTCGTCCCTGCTGGGCGTTTAGAGCGTGCGTGACCCGGCGCTCGCTGGCCGCAGGTCGCGCCTCTCGTACCTGGAGCACCAGGCCCAGCACAGCGGCCAGCGACTGCTGGAGTGTCCGGTCTGCAGCGAGACCTTTAGCCGGCGCGTCTGCTTGGCCGTCCACATGAAGGTGTGCATGATGGTCGTCAGGGTCTGACGGGATGCGGTCAAGGGCTGACTCTCTGGTGGGGTGTGCGCGTCCGAGGACAGGGCAGGAGAGTGACGAGGGCGCTCCTCAGGTCAGCCGCGCTGCAGCTGCCGGCTGTCCTCAGCCGGCATGTCCAATGGGCCCATCGATGACAGCGGTCTTTTTACTATGGTGACCTGCGTCCATTGGTGGTGACCTGTAGGACCTGCGCTTGGCGATGGTGACCTGTAGTGGCCTGCCTGATTGTCGGTCGTGACCCGCAGTGACCTCTGGCCCGTCTCTGGCGCAGGTGCACCGGAAGCACGGCGGTGTGCAGACGTGTGACCTCTGTCAGGAGAGTCGTGACCCGCAGTGACCTCTGGCCCGTCTCTGGCGCAGGTGCACCGGAAGCACGGCGGTGTGCAGACGTGTGACCTCTGTCAGGAGAGTCGTGACCCGCAGTGACCTCTGGCCCGTCTCTGGCGCAGGTGCACCGGAAGCACGGCGGTGTGCAGACGTGTGACCTCTGTCAGGAGAAGTTCTCGACTGTGGGCCGGCTGCGCACACACCAGCAGCGCCAGCACGGCATCGAGCAGCCCTGGCGGTGAGTGAGCCGTCGGGCGCGCGGCTTCGCTCCCAGTCGCCACCGGCCGCGTGCACTTGACCCTCCGTCGTGACCCTTGGGACATCGTGGGACCCTGGAGACTTGTGAGACCCTGAAGACCCGTGAGGGACAGATCCCAGCGTCCCAAGACCCAGCGAGGAGGCCTGTCCACGGGGCCCTTTTCCGGACCCGTAGGATCCTTGGAACACTTTGGGGACAGACACTTACGAGCGCCATGTGACCTTTGTAGTCGGTGCGCCCCAAAGCCCAAATGATCGTCATCGGGAACGGACACTGGTCGCCCTCTCAGCTCTGGATGTTGCCCTGTAGTCCGCGTACCTCATACCCGTCTGTCTGCGGCAGCCCGACAGATGGCGGCCCGACCATGGGGCGCGGGTTTACGGCGCCCCACGTCGTGCCTTGGTTGGCTGCGAACTGATGGTGGTGCGGTGGTGCCATCGTGCCGGCGGCCCGCTGGTCGCTCGGAGGCGGCGCGCGCGCCTGCCGTCGCCGTCGTGCCGGCGGCCCGCTGGTCGCTCGGAGGCGGCGCGCGCGCCTGCCGTCGCCGTCGTGCCGGCGGCCCGCTGGTCGCTCGGAGGCGGCGCGCGCGCCTGCCGTCGCCGTCGTGCCGGCGGCCCGCTGGTCGCTCGGAGGCGGCGCGCGCGCCTGCCGTCGCCGTCGTGCCGGCGGCCCGCTGGTCGCTCGGAGGCGGCGCGCGCGCCTGCCGTCGCCGTCGTGCCGGCGGCCCGCTGGTCGCTCGGAGGCGGCGCGCGCGCCTGCCGTCGCCGTCGTGCCGGCGGGCCCGCTGGTCGCTCGGAGGCGGCGCGCGCGCCTGCCGTCGCCGTCGTGCCGGCGGCCCGCTGGTCGCTCGGAGGCGGCGCGCGCGCCTGCCGTCTCGACGTGACCAGGCGTACCCGCACGGCGCCGAGCTCGCAGTCGGCTGGAGCTGAGCTGATGGAGAGCTGATGGAAAGCTGATGGAGCTGACTCGTTCCCCGGCACCTGCCCGCCGTCAGTCAGGCGTGACTTACGGTGGTGGGACGCACAGGGCCGCGGGCTGGTTACGAGAGTCGGTGATGTTGACGAGCGTCGTTCGTTGCCGGGTGGGCGTTCGAGCTCCCCGAGTCCTGTCATGTCGCCCTGCCGCCAGGTGCGAGTACGAGGGCTGCGAGAGGGCCTTCCGCTCGTGCGCCTCTCTGGAGGTGCACGTCGTCAACCACACGGGTAATCGGCAGTTCTGCTGCGACGTGTGCCAGAAGCGCTTCAGCACCAAACATCGGCTGGCCTCCCACTACCGGCGAGTATGCCTGACGGCGGGCCGGCCGACCGGGCGGGACGGGCGGAGGTAGGGGAGGTGGTGTGTCGATGGCTGGAGCGGGTCGGATCAGCCCCCCCCCCCCCCCCAGCGAGTGGTAGCCGGGGGTAGCTAGTAGCCAGCTGGGCTCCGGAGGGGCCTATCCTCCCCCCCCCTCCCCCCCCCGAGGCAGTGCACAACACCCGTCTGTCACTACGCTGGGGACAAAGACGTGAAAAGGAGTGGCTCGTGGGCGTTTGGAGGAGCTTGCTGTCACTTCGTCAAAGCTGTAGATGGCGGTTAGTCGAGATCTTTCGCTGGCGCGTGCCAGTGTGGCCAGCCTCGCCGGCAGACCTGCCCGGAATGGCAGGCGGGGGGGGGGGGGGAGGGGATTTCTCTGTGACCCGTCGCACAGCTCACCCGCGCGCCTGGCGGGTGGCGACGGTACAGCTTGGGCGAGCCAGCACTGCGGCGGGCGTCTGCGCCGGTCTGCCGAGCCGGGCCAGAGACAGAGTTCTCCCCCGCCCCGCCGCCCCTTCCGGCGCCGGTGTGTCTCGTCCGTCCAGGGCGGGCGCCGCCAAACGCCACCACTGGATTGACGGGGCTTGGCCCGGATTGGCTGGCGCTGCCGGCGTCAGCACCGGCCCTGGCAACGCCAGCGAGGGGTTCGATGCTCCTCCTGGGTCTGCCTCGAAGCGGAGGAGGGCGCGTGCTCGTCATTGTGCTGTATGTGTAGTGCGGCGCCTGCGTCGTCCCAGCTGCCGCGCTGGCCTGGCGTCGTCCTGATGTGCGCTGATGAGAGCGCTGCTCGTGTGACCCAGGATCCACACGGGGGAGAGGCCGTTCCAGTGTGACCTGTGCGGACGACAGTTCACCCACAAGTCCAACTTGTACCAACATACGACCCTCGCGCACAAAACGGTAAGCTCTCGGACCATTGGGCGACGGGGAAGGGAGACGACGCTGGGTCGGGTGGTCAAAACACGCGCTGTTTGTTTTTGTGGTATCGCTGAGGTGCTGCAGAAATTCTGCTGGACCACATTCGCTGGCGCCGCCCAGCTGCTACAGCTACTCGCCCTTGTTTAATCCACTCGGTCTTTGAATAGGGAGCCACCATGACTCTCCCTTAATTACACCATCGTGACAGTCTTGCAGACAGCAGTTAACCCACGATGGTTTAAGCGTTAATAACCCATGACGGGTTGTTTTTCTCACAGGACACCCACCGCCCTCAGTTTTCTTTACAGGTGACGGCACATTGTATCTGTCACGTTGTGTGCACTTTGTGCCGGACATGCCGCATTTCTGAAGGGAGGACAGATGGTCACATCTGGACAGGCTGTGTCAGCTGTAGCGTGACATGCTCCCCTGACACCCGGACCTCACCTGTATCACTCGCGAGGAGCTGCCAACATGTGACGACAGTGCCAGCGGATTGTTCACGACCTGAGGTGCACGTATATGAGCATTTGCCTCCAGCTCGGACCACCACGGCCGCCGTCGGGGACGGCGTCTGGTGATAGCCGCCTCCATCCTCGCGCCCCGACCTGTCCCCCGACCTGACTCCAGATCTGGCCCAGGATCTGACCCCAGATCAGACCCCTGAACTGACCCCTGACCTATCCGACCCCTGGCCTCACTACTGACCGGATCCCTTATATGACGCCTTGCCTCAACCCTGATCTGACCCCTGATCTGACCCATGATCTGACCCCTAACCTGACCCCTGACCTGGCCCCTGATCTGACCCCCTACCTGCCCCCACGGCCGCCAGGAGCGGAACCACAAGTGTGTCGACTGTGGCAAGGCGTTCCGGCGCGCGCGCGAGCTGGAGACACACCGGGCGTCGGCGCACGCGGCGTCGGAGGGCGAGCGGCCGGCCGGCGCGCCGCGCTCGGTCGCCGCCTCCCCGGCCTCCGGCAAGCAGTACAAGTGCGCCATCTGCCAGCGCGGATTCCTCCGGCTGGACAACCTCAGGTGAGCGGCTCAGCTGGGCTGAGCAGCCCCGGCGGGGGCCGGGCGGAGCGGGACAACCTCAGGTGAGAGGCTCAGGTGGGCTGAGCAGCCCCGGCGGGGGCCGGGCGGAGCGGGACAAACCCCAGGTGAGAGGCTCAGATGGGCTGAGCAGCCCCGGCGGGGGCCGAGCGGAGCGGGGCAACCTCAGGTGAGAGGCTCAGATGGGCTGAGCAGCCCCGGCGGGGGCCGAGCGGAGCGGGACAACCTCAGGTGAGCGGCTCAGGTGGGCTGAGCAGCCCCGGCGGGGGCCGAGCGGAGCGGGACAACCTCAGGTGAGCGGCTCAGGTGGGCTGAGCAGCCCCGGCGGGGGCCGAGCGGAGCGGGACAACCTCAGGTGAGAGGCTCAGGTGCGGCCGACCAGCCCCGGCGGGGGCCGGGCGGTGCGGGACGGCCGCGAGTGAGAGGCTCAGGTGCGGCCGAACAGCCCCGGCGGGGGCCGGGCGGGGCGGGACGGCCGCGGGCTGTCTGATTCGGGCTGGGTAAGGGCAGGTGAGGTCTGGCTGATGCCGGACAGCTTCAGGCGATACTTATCGCGGTCTGAACGAGCTCCGGGGCGTTCAGACTCGAAACTGGACAAACTCACGTGTGGTTTGACTTGAGCTGGATGACCTATTCTTTTTTCGCTGGGCGCCATCGCACTACGAAGTGTGCCACATGAGGGCCCGATCAGCCGGCTCAGCGACCAGGAAAGTGGGACACCATTGGGCAGTTGCTGTCCAGCATGGAGATGATCGATGTTACCCACACAGGACAGCATAAAACGGATTGGACCACGCTGTAAGACGTCTTGCTATCCTACACGTTCTGGCTCACCTAAGATGCTTGTTCCCCACTTGGAACCAATCAAGTACCTCCTGTCCACATCATTGCTCCCCTGTTCTGTCCTCACCGTTCCTATTCTTCCCATATACCACTGCCTCGCTAGGCTTTACTCGTTCACCCAGCGCGCGGCGACCATCCGAACCCCCTGCCGCCACCGTACCGTCCACGCCACTTCACCGGCCGCCAGCCTGACGCGGCGCTCGCCTGAGTCGGCCGTCCTCCCGCAGGACGCATATGTTCATCCACTCGAAGAAGAAGCCGTTTGAGTGCC
Source organism: Pollicipes pollicipes (assembly GCF_011947565.3). NCBI lineage: Eukaryota > Metazoa > Arthropoda > Thecostraca > Pollicipedomorpha > Pollicipedidae > Pollicipes > Pollicipes pollicipes. Next base: position 25,015,672 of record NW_023597055.1, read on the forward strand.
GACTGTGCGGCTTGGGCTTCCTGCGTCGGCCGCCGCTGCTGCAGCACATGCAGGTTACCGGGCACGGCGACCACCGCAACGACTACGTCATCAACGAGGTGAGGCGGCGCGGGGGGGGGGGGCTGGCCGGATCAGGCGCGTGTTGCGCTGCGAGCGGCCAGCTACCGGGCAGGTGGGAGGTCTGGGAGCCTGCGGTGGTTGCGACAGAGGCTGAGATGTCAAAGGGATGTATAGCGTACGTGTGGTTTCTTGATTTTAAAACAGGAGTCAAGACTGGGGTAGTTTGTCCTTCCGCCCCAACCACAGTCGTATCTCTGTCCGCCGGTGTGACTGTGTCTCCCTGCCGGCGTGACTGTGTCTCCCCGCCGGCGTGACTGTGTCTCCCCGCCGGCGTGACTGTGTCTCCCCGCCGGTGTGATTGTGTCTCCCCGCCGGCGTGACTGTGTCTCCCCGCCGGCGTGATTGTGTCTCCCCGCCGGCGTGACTGTGTCTCCCCACCGGCGTGACCGTGTCTCCCCGCCGGTGTGATTGTGTCTCCCCGCCGGCGTGACTGTGTCTCCCCGCCGGCGTGATTGTGTCTCCCCGCCGGCGTGACTGTGTCTCCCCACCGGCGTGACTGTGTCTCCCCGCCGGCGTGATTGTGTCTCCCCGCCGGCGTGACTGTGTCTCCCCGCCGGCGTGACCGTGTCTCCCCACCGGCGTGATCGTGTCTCCTCGCGGCCAGGCCGTGTTCGTGATGGATGCCCCGGCGGAAGAGGCCACCGGCTCAGTTCGCCTCATCGCCGCCGGTCAGCAGCAGGTGAGGGACGGCTCGTTGGACGGTCACCGGTCACCGTCGGTAGAGGGGGAGGGGGAGGGGTCCACTAGAGGTCAGGACTCGACGGGCTGAGGGGTTCGTCGCTGCACTCATCACTTGTCCTTGATCTGAAAGCATTTGCCTTTTAGTGTGTTTCGTTGAAACAGTGGATTCACCTGTAACCCAACAATGAGAAAATAGTGTTAGCAATAACAAATGCACCTTTCCGCATCTTTTGGAAGTTTTTCAATCGACGATGGGCAGAAGGTAGCCTTTGGTTTCTCACTGCCAGTTCACTGTCTGTCTTCCTCAGTTGTTCTCTGTATTGGACTCGTCCGGAGGGGGTCAGTTGGACGGCGCCAGTGGCGGCGTGACGCAGATCATCTTCAAAACGGACTCCCCTCACGCCCAGCTGGACTCGCCGGGCACTGCGCAGCCTCATCTGGCTGACGATAGATGGCAGCAACGGAACGAGCCTGTATCCCAGGGTGATCAGGGTGACGATAGGTGGCAGTAGTGGTCAAACTCACCCTTTTTTCTTTTTTTTGTTGGCAGTGTTTTTAAGGTAAAGGTGGGTTTACCTGGCGGGACTTTCTCTTTTGGTTGGGAGGAGAGCAATATTTTGTGAGCATTGTTGGCAGTAGCAGTGTTATACATTGCGAAGATGAGTGAATGGCATCAATGTTGCAGTGTCGGTTTTGTCAACTGTGTGCTTATCTCAGCGTGTTTATAACGTCGCCTGTTCACAGTTTGGATAAAGTTACGGTCGACGGGCTTAGCCATTTTTTTAACGAAATCTCGCGGAACCATGTATCTAGCGATGTTTAGCCCACTCATCACTTGTATTGCTGTGTGTGTGTGTGTGTGTGTCAATACACCAAAATGTGCGTGATCTATAGTGCATGCATTTTGTCTGATTTCTGGACTTCTCGCGAAGTACACACTCAGCACAGGTGGACGTTTCTCGCTCGTAGTGCAACGCTCTGCATCGTGAGATTCGTAGCAGTTTGAGCACCGGCCTGGCTGGTACATGCCGATACACATGCAGTTCGGCATGGGAGAGCTGTCTGGGACGGGACTGCGGAGCGCAGTGCGAGTCGTGAGGTAGCTGACTCTCCACTCGGCTGGGTGGCGTAATGTCAGTCGGCGCGGCCGGAGAGTGGCGTGGGACAAGTGGGAACCATGTAACCGCGCATGGACGGCTCTGCCGGCGGAAAACCGTCGTAAGACCGGCGCGCGCCGTGTGGCTGGCTGCCTGAGGTGGGGGGGGGGGGGGGGGGGGGGGGGCGAGGCGCTTGTCCACGGTGTGTGTTGTGTGCGTTTGGGACGCCACCGCTGTCAGACCCATGCTTCGCCACGTCGGGGGCACGGCGAACTGGCCAGGTCACTTGCCGAAGGCGCGTCGGCGAACGCCCTTAGTCCCCGGACCGGAGGTGCAGACCCGACGTCTGTCCGTGGTCGTGATCTCATCAGGGTCGCTCGTTGCTTATTCACGACTAGCGTGCCGACGGTCCGTGGCAGTGAACGCGGCGGGCTGGGCGAGGCGCAGGCATTGACACCGTGACCTGCCGCCAGTCTTCACGATGGCCGCGACGAGAAAAATGCTGCAGGTTATGGTCGGCAGTTTCCAGTATTTGCTGTCGGATGGACCTTACGGAATTTTGGCCAAACGTTTGGCGGTTCTCAAAGTCTGGTGTTCAGTCCTTCGCCTAGTTTTGGTGGATCCTGGGCATGTCGTGTCTTCACGCGTGCCCTCAGCCATAAGTTATCCTTCCGAACGCACAAATCCCAAAAGCAAAACAATCGTTTAATGCGTATAGCGTACCGTTGAGGAAAAAGGGGTAGACTGCAGGAAAGGGACTATTCTGTCTGTGTTGCTAGAATGGAAGTACACCGCACGTTTCAGATGTAGTATCCTGTGATTTAACCGGCATTTCTGCCAAACGGGGTTTCAGTATTGCCGGTTACACAGGCCCGTCCCGTGACTCGGTTCGAGCGCCTGCTTTCTTCCGATCCACCCACCCTCAGCGGGGATGGGTGCGAGTCGGTTTCGGTGCTCGCTATTTGCCCTCGATAAGTGTGACGTGTTGCCGGTGGCAGCAGGCGCGCTAAAGGTCAGGTGACGTCAGAGGGCAGGACAAACTGCCGAGCAGTGCGGCACGTTTAATTCTCGTCATCACATTATGCCGCTGACCTGGAATCGCACGATCGAATGGCAGAGGTCAGGGCTCACATCATAAGCGTTGCACCTCTGATTCTAAAAGCCCATCATTTCAAAAAGTGTAGATGGAATCCTTTTGAAAACTGCTCCCAGCCGGCCAGCGTCACGGCTCACAGCTCTGTCCCGCGCGCTTCTCACTGAGTGGTCGCGGATCACTGTCCATATGAAATTCATCAATGCAGAGTCGGCCAGGGCACACTACATCGCCGCATTGTCCACACAGTGGTGTGAGCTCCCATAGAGAGTAGGCCCGCCCGAACATCCGGACTGCCCCGTAAACGAGAGCAGATCTCCCCGTCGACCCGGTCCGCGCGGCCGGCCGAGCGCTGGCCTCTTATTCAGAGGGTCCTCAGACCCGTGACGGGCCGACTCCGCGCGACGGAGCGAGCTCGTCCTGCCGCTGTCCCGTGGCGGAGGAGCCTCCGGCGACCGGCCCGCCAGCGGGAGGCGCCCGAGGAACCACTTGTCACTTCGCTCACCTGCGGCCGGTGCGCGCGCCCGGCGGCCGCGAGTCGGCGCCAAAAATACCCGCGCGCGCGCCGTGCCGGCCGCAGTCCCTGCTCCGGCGCCGGGCGAGCGGACCACGTGCACACGCCGCGCCCGTCGCCGCCGGCTCGCACGCGCGCGCGCTCCCAGCCGCACGTCCGGCGTGGACTCGGTGGACGACGGCGTGGACCGGAGTGGACGTCGGGTGGACGGCGCTGGACTGCGGCGGCGATGCGCGCGGGCGGTGCGGCGCCGCCGCCGGCCGTCGGCCCCCGCCGGCGCCTCTGAGCGCCGGACGGCCACGTCCGGCAGAGGTCACTGACCAGGGCCAGGTCCGGCCGTCGCGGCCGGCAGCTGCTTAGACTGGGGACGCCGGGAGCGAAATGCGGGGTCACGATGCCGATTGGTGCCGTAGATGAGGCCGTCGCCCGACCACGAAGCCAGGTGCACTGCAAACATTGCCAAGGTAGGTCCGACGGTGGCGGCCGGGGTGCGTGGCCGGGTCACGCCCGGGGTGTGACGGAAGTGCGTGTCTCAGCAGCGGGGGTGACAGTGCTGACAGAGGCTGGTGGATGAGCTGCCACAGCAGGTCTGGCGTTGGTGATGGCGCCGCACAGGATCTTGTTGGTTATCAGGTGACTTTGAGGCTCGCAGGGTTTTCGTTATGCTTTGCTTTGCGCTGTTCGAAATATTTGCAACCAGTTCAACACACGAGCCTGTGTGTGGATGAAGGGGGATCATGATTTGAAACATGCATGGTAAGTGGAAAACCCGTAGGATCGTGTGCAGGCGAACAAATGTTTCGTACCAGGTCGTGTCGTGTCGTGCAGGTAATGTTGTGAAGACACTACTTCCGCTCGCGAACACTGCTGTCTTACGGTGTGAGTCAACATTAAACATGTTCGTGACCTGGTTCAGGTGCCAGGTATCCTCGGTTGGCCAGAAGTGCGTGCGTGGATTACCTTGGGTTGGCTAAGACTGGCTGTACGGGCCGAATAGCTCGTTGGTGAAAAGGCGGGAGGGCGACCGATGTATTGAAAAGTCCTTTCAATGACATGGTTTTTTCCAAAGCTTTCGATTTTTTTGACTTCAGTTTTTGATACATCGAATTTGTATGTATGTATGTGCGCATACACTTATCGCGGCGTATATGATCGGATAATAATCTCACGAGAATTGGAGATTCGGTAGGAATTGAATTAGGATTGCGGTTTGACTAAATATCAGTCACATGTGAAACCGGAGGCCGCGTGGTGAACACATCGCGTATTAATGATAACAATCCACGCGGGATCAAAATCCTGCGGCGGCTGAAGGAGCAGGCGAGCCCGACGGGCTCAGCTGGGCTCAGTCCGCTCACCGGCCCCGCCGAGCCACAGGCATCGGCCGTCACTAGAGCTGGCCCGGCTGGCCGTGACGGAGCGACGATCCTAGTACTGTTGAGACTGCTCACAGGCTGGTGTTAATGGCAACAGCTCCCCTACGGGAGCAGCCCAGCACACGCTGATCACGAAAGAAGTAGTGAAAACGCATGCTCGGGTGCGAGAAAAGTATGATCGAATGCGAAGAATAGTGGAAACCATGTAAGTTTTAAGCGCATTTACGGGGAACATTATTCACCAAGATAAGACAGAAGCAATAGCCTCACTCCACGGAGAAAACCAGGAAAATGGAGATATAGATGTACTGATATTTCGGCAATATGCCTTTATCGAAACAACATCAGAAGTGAATCCACTGCTGCTATTGTTTCCATAAAGGCAGTTACCGAAATATCAACACATATATATCTCCATTCTGGTTTTTCTCCGAGGAACAAGGCTATTACTACTTATCGGTAGTGAAAACGCATGATCAGACGCCCCGTGCCATGATCAAGGGTCGTAAGTCTAACCATTTCGCCGCCGTCATCGCAGACGTTTTGTTCGCAGTTTGACAAATATCTGTATGTAAATCGTATCTGTTACCGGCGCCCAAGCGTCTTGAAAGCAATCAGCTTCCTTATATCGAACACATTTCATTGCAAACACGACTACACGGACATTCTGCGGGCATCGATTAATTCCATGCATGCCGGATCAACTGTCTTCGAGTCATGTACTTACCTGTGTCGTAACTGACTGCAACACGTCAGCTGTCAGTCCTGCACTGCATCACTGAACAGTCCCACTGCCGCGCGTAACGTCGCTGCCGGATGCTGTGTTTGCTAAACGCCTCGAGCTCCAACTTTTCCTGAACTCTTTGGGGGGGGGGGGGGAACGCGCGAGCTAAGGACAGTGCTGCAGGTTGCTGAAGCTGAGGTGTGCGGTCTGATTGTAATGGGACCGTCTGGGGTTGTGCTGGCCGCTGACTGCTGACTGCTGGCTGCTGGCTGCACTGAAAATGACTGGCTGGCTGTAATATGGTGCATCTCTGAGGAGATGCGAACGAATTGAAGGGGATCTGACCAAATTGAAACAAAATGAAATCAAAAATCAAAATAAACTACACTGTAAGGAGAGATCAAAGTGCATTTGAAAGTCCGTCTTTATGTTTCATGATCATTGTTTGGTGCAGTACCTTAAGGCTGCACTGAAACAAGAATGGAACGGTGACATTGACCAAGATTATAATTGTTCGGACATCACGCACATAGAATCACGCAGTGTTGTGTCACCAAATCGTTGGATAACAAATAGTGTTCGCAACAGAACTGAGCTAATAGAGTGTAAAGAGTGCACGCAATACTACTGGGATGAAGTGTATTGTGCACGCAACAACGCCATTTCTAACTTATTGGCATTACTTTCGCACGCAGCCCACTTGAACCGCAGACGATTTTGTATTTATCCGCGAACCATTAGCGTTAGCGTCCTGCAACTACGTGAACTTTCCTAAACGGTTTTAGGGAGCACTTTTAGAACGGATATCGACTTATTTAAACCAATGTACCTTCCGAAGTTTCTTTACCATATCCAGCTGTTGCCTTATCAAAGTGGGCTATAGCATGATTCAACCGAAGCGAGCTATTACAGTGTTTAATGGATCAGGAATGATGTCATTTAGATGATGTGTGATACATGTTAGCTGCCATGGAAGGAATCAGAGGCAATATGGCAAAGAGATCATGCGATCAGCTATTCTCGTGAATCAGACCAAATTTTTATAGAAATAATGCAACTTTACTAGCAGTTATCGTCGAAAATTCCAACAACATTATAACAACATGTAGCATACCTGTCACTGCACAAATAGCAAAAGTGCGCTTGCGGGGGCGTCGCAAGTCAGTCAGACCGAGGATAAGAGATTAGAGGAGATAAGACTGAGAGGATCTGGAGCGAGCATCTTTTTTCCCTTTTGAGCAGTATGGCTGCGGCTTCCTTCTTTACATACCGCTGGTGTCGTGCTCCTCGACGACGATAATATTCTCGAGGCGCACGTTGGTACGGATACCGACGGTGTTAGGCAACATGACCAGAAGGCAAATTCCTGATTTCACGACCCTCTCAACATCTCCAGTCGTGTACGTAGGTTTTCACTTCCCAGTCTACCCCCACCCCCCAGCCAGCGGCAGGGCTGACTCAGTGACGTCAGAGTTGAGCCTGGTGGTGACGTCAGAGTTGAGCCTGGTGGTGACCCACCAAATTCCGCCATGATGTCAGCGATGCTTTGCCCTCACAGGTCCGTTATTGGCCAAAGAGCTCTCATGACGTCAGAGGCACACCAGGAGACCAATCCGGGGCAGACAGCTTGCTTATTTAGGTACGCCATGTGACGTCACGATGCGCACTTCCGGTGGCGGTCGGGTGACGTCACCACCCCGGCTTCTGAGCGGGCCGGCTCGTCAGACAGTGTGTCATGGTGTGCCAGCCGGTGTGTCATGGTGTGTCAGCCGGTGTGTCATGACGCCTGGCGTTCTTGGCGCTTGGCAAAGGGCCCGCCTGCCGCCCCGACAAGTCTGCTTCGGGACTTATGGGGAGAGAAAATAGCCCGAGTTTGTTTTCTGAGTCAGCGTCGCTGGGGCTTCAGAGTTAGACCGGCCGGCCAGCCCCGCTCTCCGCAAAGAGCTGCTGCATGCCGTCCGGAGTACGTTGGCATTCCAGCCGGCCGGGCTCCGCGAGAGCATCTCGTGGGGCCGGTGACGTGCGGGTGCAGGCATCCGTTTGCAGCACGCTTCCCTCACGGCTCACGGAACCGTCGTGTCTGAATCGCTCCGTTTATCTGGCGCCGTCAAACTGATGTGTTTCTCACTGTGCGAATTATGTTAGGATCTCCACATGAAGACCAGAACAAGTTTGTGACTAGTGGATCTGAAGACGCAAATACAGAGCATTTTCGAGGAGAATTTCCTGTGCCGCGTGATTTCATTTCAGTTTCGGACAGACTACAAACAACATGTTCGAGTGTTAGCTATCATTGGCTGCCATAAAGCCATGTTTAGACAAGCAACGAGACTGGCCGAACACAGCACCCGGCCCGCAGACCTGCGCCAGCGCTCTGAATGCCAGGAGTACTGCCTGTCCTTGTCTGACCTTCCCAGATGCCCGCTGACCCCTCGGCGGCTCCGCTAGAGCTCCATGGCATTTTCTCCGCCTCCTTGGGCTTGTGGCCAAAGTAAGGAAAGGCTGATGTAACGTATCACTCGGCGTGTTTGTTTTCCCAGCCGCTGTGCGAACCAAAATCTAAGTGATACGGTCAAAAACTAATGGCACCGAAACCGATCGATTGTTTTGTGCCCTGTTCAGTGTCGTGCTAACCACCACCGGAAAGTGACAGGACTGACATCATCCATAGTATTTCTGCTCTTTCGCAGGCTCAAGAGTTTATTTGTTCCTCAAAATAAGCATAAATATTTTCGGTCGTTGTCTCCGTTAAGCCGTAAAAAGGGGGTGGCTTGAGTGCGTTGAATACCGGGAGCCAGAGATTGCGAATGCACGCTTTTAGTCATGGTGATCATACTAACCATAGCAGATGGTCACGTCATTGTTAAGATTGTTACCTACACTGGTCCTTTCCTAGATATGGTGATTGACACTAGCCGTCGTGCCTAATACTTAGCACTGCCGCCAACATATCCAGCATAAATTGCCGCTGCCTTGGAATGGGCTATCCCACAAGGCGGGGTCTTGCCTGCTGGTGCCCACCTCTACGCCCCCTGAAGAGACGCACAAGTCTGGGCATCATGACGTCCAAAAATGTTACCGTCGTCGTCCGTGCCAGACGTTGCCGTGTTATACCGTTGTCTGTTTTCTTGGAGACTCCCGACCCGCGGCAGTATTGCGTTTCATTGGTCCGCCGCTGGAGGCGCCATCAGCTCGCGCCACCTGTGCCCGAGTGGCGCTGGGACCAGTGACCGCTCGTTCTGTAAGGTTTGCTCGCGATAGATCTGAGTTTCGGAAGCGTCTGTGTGGCGCAAGACACAGGGTGGAAATGGAAATAATAACAGTGCGAGCATGCGCTGACAAATTCAATGCAACACCTGTTTTTGGTCTTGGGTGTTCCTATTTTGCTTTCTTTGTACAGCATTATTTCTGTCATAGACCTGATGATGATTGCCACAAATATACGATGTAAGTATATGACTGAAGATTATAACAAACTACACAGCTACTACATAAAATTTGATTTGGCCAATTGACTTACTTCCTTGTCTTTAAAGTACACGTGCGTGGCGCTGTGGGTGAACCACTGTTCATCACCGCGTGAGACGCATCAGCCAACGTTTTCCGATGCTCTACCTACTCCTCACACTCTCTCTCTGCACTCTACCTGCTCCTCATACTCTCGCTCTGTTCTCTACCTACTCCTCACACTCTCGCTCTGCACTCTACCTACTCCTCACACTCTCGCTCTGCACTCTACCTACTCCCCACACTTTCCCTCCGTACTCTACCTACTCCTCACACTCTCCCTCTGTACTTTACCTACTCCTCACACTCTCGCTCTGCACTCTACCTACTCCTCACACTCTCCCTCTGTACTCTACCTACCCCTCACACTCTCGCTCTGTACTCTACCACCCGCGCCTCCACCATCACCCCTTTGCCAACTAACAGTTGAGTGCCGACCTCGGCCTGGATTTGTGTCTGACACGGTTCGTCCCCGCTGTAGGCGGATGGCCTTGGCCATGGGTCACGGGTCAGGGCTCAGCCCCAGAACGCCGTCCAGAACAGAAGCGGCTGGAACCCTGCAGCATTCCTGGACGGTGCTGCATTGTCGTTCTGCATACGCCTTGGGTACATCATACCAGTAAATACTCTGAGGAAAACGGGCAACGCTCTTGTTGTTTGTACTGAAGCACTTGTTCAATGTGGTTGGGATTTCTTGTTAGAATGCTCCAAATTGTCTGTGCATGTCCTGGCCCCGTCTGAGCTCTGAGTCCCGCGACCTGACGCTGGTCTGCGCGAGAGCGAATTCCACATCAGAGACATGACAGAAAACACGGGAACATCTGTGGAGGCGATCGAGGAAGATATTAGCCCACATTATGCTTTCATTGCTGATTTAAGCCCAGCCATTTAGAATGGACATAAGTTTACCTGAATACTAGCATGATGTATGCTTCCCACAGTGATATCCTGGAGTTGTGGCCCATCGAAAGTGTCACACATCAGATTTTCACACGCTTTCACACACAGATTTTCACACGCTTAATTCGTCGGAAACACGTAACATACGCACAGTCACACATACAGCGAACCGATAGTGTTTGTAGCACGCTTAAGCTACCTCCAGACTTCTCGAACGCCTGGCTGAACTCATCTGGAAGGACTCAGCTCGGCGTTTTAGTTCCACGAACCAGTCGTTTGGGGTCTTGAATCATCACGACATCCTTGCCCAACTCTCCGTCCCCCTCCGACCACAAAGACGCTCCACCGGCCGACAGAAGGCGGCCCTTTGCCGCGCGGCATTCGTCCAGTTTTGCTAGTCTTGAGTCACCGACGGCCTGCCTGGCACTGATGCAACTGATGCCTCACTAGTCTCTGTGATCCAACGGTTCAATTCCGCGCGCTCTGTCCATGGCTGAGTGGTATCCCCACGCTGAAAACGAGTTAGCGGCTACAGCGCTTCTCGAGCAGTGATCCCAGAGCCTGGACGGATATGGTGTACCGCAGCGCACACGTGCACTGCGTAACAGTGTGCCAGTCAGGACCCAGGCGGTGCGGACCGTGACGGTTCCTCACACGGCCGCCGTCAGTGCGCGTGCTGCACGCTTGCGGCCATCTGCTACGCAATTTGAGAACCAGACTGTTGCATAAGCCAGTCTTTTGCAACTGTGGAGCTGACGTTTCAGTTTGGAAAGGCGGTGCATTCCATTCGGTGTATAATTTGCGTGGAAACGTGCCTTGGGATGATAATTAGTTTGAACATTGCAGTTCATTGATTCTTCTGTAGAAATTTGCAGCGGGAACTGCAGTTGGCTTCGCCTCTTACTGACCGTCGGCTGCGCACCAGTTGGCCTCGCCGCTCACTGACCGTCGGCTGTGCACCAGTTGGCCTCGCCGCTTACTGACCGTCGGCTGCGCACCAGTTGGCCTCGCCGCTTACTGACCGTCGGCTGCGCACCAGTTGGCCTCGCCGTTTACTGACCATCGGCTGCGCACCAGTTGGCCTCGCCTCTTACTGACCGTCGGCTGCGCAACTTAATTAAGCTATCAATGTGTGATAGAGATAGGCAAACGGAGAGTCTTGTACGCACTTAAATTTCGTGTTGTATCCATGTAGTGGCACTGAATGTTTCAGTATCGTCTAAAGGACGCTGGGTATTGCCAACACAGAGACGATGAATAAATACATGTGAATCCTCGAGGAAAGCATTGCACGGATAGAAAAAATTATGAGAACTCTGGAAGAATGCGGCAACCAAGGCAGACTGCGTGATGCTCTTATAGCATTGCACAACATTCTAGCTCCATTTTAATCCAGCGTCGTCATCGCTCTAGCTTGCGTGGGATCGTCTTTGAGCCACTCCATCTCAGGTGCAGCATATAAATTATTCAATGTTTATGCGGAAGGAAGTCTGCCTTCCTTTCTTTGTGTATTTCAGGTGCACTGAATATCAAAACGGATCGCCACCTGTGATTTAGCATCATTTGATAAATATGCGTTCCTCCTCCCGTACATATTATGATGTCTCATGTCGGACTCACCACAGAGAAATAACTAACTGTTTGACCGCTGTTGTCAGCGGTCGCTACAACTAGAAAACACATCTCGTCAATGCCAGAGAGGCTGGTGACAACCGTATTAACAACTGGCTGCGCGGGAGACATGTGACATTTAAAACGGTTGAATTTACACTGGAAGGCTTCAAAGCCCTTGCTCGGCTGCAATGTATTCGTATAAATGCATAGCATTAGAAACAAGCCCTTCATATATTTACGTGCGGGGATCAAATGAGGAAGCCAAACATCGATGCGCTAAAATGCAATCGCACACGTCAGGATTCTTTCAGATTTAAAAATAAGGTGGCAGGGGCTTTCTGTGGCCCATTTCAGAAGACATTCATATTTACTTGTTTCTTTTCAGCTCTCTTAGCAGAATTAGTCACAACATTGGAAGCATTATTAATCATAAAATCCCACGAACTCCACGATATGGTAATATGTTCTGTTTCGGAACCAGCACTTCTATCAAAAATCCGAATTCCATATCGAATCTAGTTTTTAGAGTAAAGTCGCTCACCAGAGCAATTATGCGGGGAAAAAATAGTTATTTTTCTCTGGGTTTCCAGTCATTTTGATATTCCTGGCAACAAGGAAGACGATAACTTGGCAAAGTTGGGACTGAAAATGGCAAACATTGGACACAATTGCACCAACTCCATTATCTTCAGAAGAAGACATTCAACCTTTAAAAATGACTATTACGAGTCGAGCTCAGTCGTTTTGGGGGCATGTAAACGGAAGGACGTCATTTGTATAACGTTTGACCCAAAATGCTTAAATGGTGCTGCTCATTCTCTCCATCACCCAAACACAACATAGCGTTAGCTGTATCAGAATGCGTTATAAAATCTTAACTTACTCTCACCTGTTTGACCACGTTAGAACTAGACACAAATGCAATCAATGTAGCGAGTTACTGACAGTCACGCATCTTCCTCTTCACTGTCCTAAACATCGCCTCATCGCATTCCTCCCACACGGCACGTATTCAATCTCTGTCTCCCCTTAACGCTCCCACTCCTCCCTGACAAACGATCATCCTGTTCTTATAGATTTTTGGGCACATTTCTGGGTAAAAGCAACGTTTTTTTCGATGACTTAACCTTTCTCTGTAACACATGAAGTGTAGGAAACACACACGCACGCACGCACGCACGCACGCACGCACGCACGCACGCACGCACGCACGCACGCACGCACGCACGCACGCACGCACGCACGCACACACACACCACACACACACACACACACACACACACACACACACACACACACACACAGCGTGTGAAGTCGTATGGCTAACAGAGGATGATCGCTCTCGTGTTCAACATTCCCATGTTCAGAATATATCAAGTCGTCATTCAGTGTGTTTTTAGAACCTGAGGGCGTGTGACGTCACTAACGTTGATTTATTAAATAGAGGTCATCGGTGCACACAATGTATTAGTTGTCGTTTTCATTAGCCGTGCCAACAGTGATGATCATGGATGCATGCCACACCGAATGCGAGTGTGGCCAAGTATCACACGCCCATATACTGCAGAAGTGACCTACAGCTGTGCTGTAAAATAGCACAGCAACTCCCCGTTCGAGACATCATATCCGCTGCCATCGGACTCATGTCAGCGCGGAACATGGCATCCAGTTTTCGTGCCGTGTCTGATTCGTCGCATTTTTGCCTCAACATCTATTGTTTTATGAGCATCAACCCAGTCATTTACCTGCGTGAGCCCACTTGCAGCATCTCGGAACAGCTGGCCAAGTGGAGGAGGGGGAGGGGGCGTGGCGTGTGCGGCGCGGCTCGCCGCGTGTGCGCCGCGGACGCCGCCGGGTGGCCGGCCGGTGGCCGTGCGGCTCGCGGCGCCTATTTCTATATCTGGGCCGACGACGGCGGCGCCCAGACAGACACCCGGAGGCGAACCGGGTCAGGGCAGGTGCGAGCCGGGCCGGCGGCCGTCGGCCGGCGTCCCGGCGCCGCCATCTTGTTTGGGCTGCGGCCGGCGGAAGGAATCGCTCTCGCTAGCGTGGCCGCCGCCAGCGCTGGCGGGGCGCCGCCGGCACTGCCGCCCGCTTGGACCGGCGGCATTCAGGCTGTTTGTTTATGTGGGCGGGTTGCGGCGGTGCAGCGAAAGGTCAGCCCGGAAATTCCCTCTGCAAATGTGAAAACGCATCAGGTACATTCTCTAGAAATGTGTGTATCAGCCGATTTCTTGGGGAGAAGCAGACGAAGCATGGTGTGAGTTTTTAACTTTCTTCCATACTATAACGCTATGTAAACGTCACCCGCTTACGTAAGATGGCCATGTTCGGAGAACTGTAAATGTGTTGATTCCAAACAGCAGTATTTCATTTCGAATAGAGATAGATTGGGTACAGCTGCTCCGTACTCCAAGAAGGTTTATTAATGTTTTTGATAGACCGGAGCGGCCAGAGGTGCTCCTGCCGGCCATGGGTTCTGTGATTCATTGCTACGCACGCATGGCGCATGACGTCTGAGTGGAGTTAGAGCTATTCACACATACATACGCTGGTCAGAAGCACTCGGCGTCGGCGCTGGTCTCGATCAATCAAGCGCGGTCCAGTACCCGGAGCAGCTATGCTCTGGAATGTCCCTGACCGCATCACATGCAACACACTTCATGCTGTGCACAGTATTTGATAGCATTTCATCCAGCTTCGACGCTCTGGACGGTCTTCAGGCTACCGCCGCCCCTCCACGCCCCGAGGATGTTCGGCCGCTGCGCGCGTGGCCGCGCGGGGTCGGGGCAGGGCCACGCTCCTGTCATCCGGGACAACCGTGCCAGTCGCGGCCGGGGAACGGGGTCAGACGACGCCGCAGGGGCCGTCTCAGCGACGCCGGCGAGCGGCTGGGGCTCGGAAGCCGCAAGGCACGGACTCAGACAGACGGACACGCAGACAGACGGACACACAAACGGGCAGAGAGACAGATTAAGCAACAAGTTAACAAAGGGACGGAGCACACAAGCGCACCGAAGGAATAAATGACAAAAGCAGCAATGTAACCGCTGTAACCTACCTTTAACTTCTGCCAATATAAAGCTGCTGTCCGATTTCGTTAAAAAGGATGCAACCAGGTAAATATTCAGCCTTTGCTGAAGTTTTATCTTGTGAATTATTCATAAATGTAAATCAGGTTTGCACTGCGATTTTTATCGCAGCAATTTACGTCACCGATAAAAGCCTTCGGCAGGTACAACGGAGGTGCTAGCGGCGCGCACAAGGTAGCGTCTGACTCAGGGCATTTCCACCCCCATTTATTTCAACCATTTCGATCGTTTATTCCGCGCCTCGGCTGGAGGGAAGGCCTCGATGGTTTGCGGCTAGCAGCCGACAGTGACAGACGACAGGGCCACGGGACAGCTGCTGCCGTCGGGAGCGGACCGCCCAGAGGCGTACCGCAGTGGGCGGGGTGCAGCGGGCGGCCGTCTGGAGCGGACCGCCCAGAGGCGGACCGCCCAGAGGCGGACCGCAGTGGGCGGGGTGCAGCGAGCGGTCGTCTGGAGCGCAGCCCCTCCGTGCGGGCGCCTCCCCTCTGTAAAGCCCACACGACCCCCGACCGACCGGCGGCCGGCGCGCCGAAATGGCCATCTGACTCATGTCGTGATGTAGCCGGTTGTAGTGCATCTCTGGGCGAAGGCGCCAGATGGGAGTGCGCCGAATGGCTGACACACGTGTCAGGCGTCTGACACATGTGGCAGGAGGCTGACGCACGCGACAGTCGGCTGGCATTTCCTGTGGCGGTGCGTGTGATCTTGGGTTGGCCGGCGGTGCACGCGGGCTGGCCGCCTTCCCCGCCCCACCGCCCGGCACCCCCGTCCGACTGCTGTTGGACGTCACGCTGCCGCACGCGCTGCCATGGTCAGCGACCTCGACCCCCGGCCTGAGACGGAGACCTCATAACCAGCCGGCGTTACACAGACACACAGACACACATGCACCCCCTGCCGTCATCAGTACGCCCCGACCCTGGTCTGGGGCAGAGGTCCCGCAGCAGCCGACGCAGGTGCAGTGCCGACGAGGCACAGGGTCTGTCAGCCCGACCGGCGGCACGGCGACGGCTGGCCGCAGTCCGGTGCGCCACTTAATGGCGGCGAGTGCGCCATTTTAGCAGCAGTGCTCAGCGTGCCTCGGCTGACAGTCCGCCGCGCAGCGCGGTTGCGCAGGCTGCTGGTTGTCACTGACGGCTTCATAAACATTCGGGCCCCGTGGTAGGCTTCGAGCGACCGACCTCGCGCTCTTCGTCAGAGGCGGAAACTGCAACCTGTGTGTAATCGAAACAGGAATCGCTATCTGTGGGGATGGAGTCTTTCGACAGAATGCTGTTTTTGGCTGGTAGTAGAAAGCTCAGCTGACTATTTACATTATAGCAGTGCCGCAACTTCTTAGCTTTAGCATGGCTCCTATGGATGGCGAGCAGTAAGTGGTGTTACCACTGTATGGATTCTAGAACATATCATTACGGTCTAAAAAACCGCTCAAGCTGTCATTTCTACGTTCTGAGTATTTGTGATGAATGAAAAAAACATTTGGTTGCCATTATGACCTTGAGGTCATCCAAGCATAACTTAAATTCACAGAAGGTTTTTGTCAGACATAGCTCTTTACCAGCATATTCGTTTTGGTGCTGTAGAGCAAGAGCATTTAAGCTGCATGAAAGCAAAATGGTTTAAGCAACTGACGTACTCTTCAATACAAATTATCATCAACTACATTAAAAAATTACAAGTGAATAGAAGTGAATAACTTACGTAAAATGCATGAGAAATGGTTGAAAAGTTGTGCCTCACGAGGTACCCCTATTTGTGCAGCCTAGCTCGTAGTTAATAATGGCAGGTTGTTTATCCCAAAGATAACAACATCTGTCATCCAGCTTCCCCTCATGGCCCTCTAAGATAACACAAAGAGAACAGTTTCCGCGTTTTCTTTGTAAGCGTCGTGAGCGAATTATACCCGATCCTGATGCCCCATGGACTTCTATTTCGGTTTTAAGGATCTCCATCTCAAGCGACGAGAAACACAGACCTATTCCTTTTTCATTTCGAACGGTTGTGACCCGCATGTCAACGTCCACATTCATGCGTTCATATCCACGCATCCACATGCACACATAAAATGTATGATCCACATCCACGTTGACTTATCTACATCCACACATACGCATCCACGCTTACATGTCCACATCCACACATACAAATCCACATTCCGCATTTAAATTCAAATTTCACAAAAACGAGTTTGCACAAATTTCACAAAGCCGCATTCACACATCCACACATCCAATCATCCACAAATCCATAAATCCACAAATATGCACCCAAAATCTGTAGATCCACATTTGCACATTCACGCATTTACATATCCACACATGCACATGATTCGCACACATTTTCCATACCGCTGGTACTGTCACCTCCCACGCATGGTCCGTAAGGCTAAGTTCAGTCACTGGAGGTTCCGTGGTGCGACAAGATTCGAACCGCGGACGTCTCGAGGTCTCCTGACTTGACCTTGGGCAGTCACCGCCCACTCATGCAGCTCCCATTGCGATCAATCTCGGCGAGTCGGCCGTCAGGTGGTGCCGCCTCCGCTGGGGAGGGCAGGCGGTGCTCCCGCCGCGCCGGGGCACGCTCGCGCCGGCGCCGCACCCTGCGGCGTCACCGGCGCGAGGCCCAGCTGTCGCGGTCAAGGGCCAGCCGGTAACGGATCGGAGTGGTCCGGGTCCGAGTCATGCTAACGACCTGCTCGCTCGGGAGGAGGCAGCTCGCCGATGATGCCGCCCGGGCGTGGAGCGCGTGCCGACCTTGGGCTGGTGACGGCGGGCCGCCGTCGCTGCAGGTGCGGCTAAGGGGCGGTAGAGGGTACGGGTGGTCGGATGCTCTCTTGTCCTGGAGAGGGTGGTCAGGTGGCTCTGGTGAGGTGGGACGTAACAGGTCAGAGCATACGTCGTGGGTTGTCAGAGAATGTGTGGTCGGGTGGTGGGTGACCTTGTGTCTCAACTAGACGCTTAGAGATGTCTTTTCTAATAGCCCCGATATTGAGCTGAAGAAATTTCGTACACTTCGCTGATCCAGGTTATGATAATTATGTCGTTGTTTAATAAGCATAAAGGAAATTTTGTGTGAGATATTTAGTTCATGTGGAGAGAAATCATCATCCAGAACAATCCTGCCATGCTTCTTGACTCATAAATATGGGTAAAGAGAGATGAAGGACAGCAACCGAGAAAGGGAGACGAGTATAACATGCGCCGTATTCACGCCGAAAAGAAATCATGCAGCTATAGGCCATTCAGACGATTTAAGTAGGCACAGTATGGTTTCATGCCACCTCCCTCCTCTCTGCTTCTTTCGCCTGTTGTGAGCTGCTGTGGACGACGTGAGACCAAATTACCAGTGGTTTGAGTGCCTCAGTATTTCGATGTGATATTGCAATTCAGACGACAGGGTGCTGCGTGCTTTGCTGCGCGCGGTTGATACATGGCTTAACATAGCAGACGTACACTGTATGAAGTGATGTTTCCGGCAGTCCGTGTTTGCGTTGCAGCGGTAGGCTGGGCTAAGTTACTGACTCAGCTAAATTAGGTAGAGTAAGATCAATTGAGTCAAACTCAACGAGCACACGCAAAAGAGTCATGTTAACATCTCGCACTCGGCATGGCTCCTGCGATATTAGCTCGACGGAATCTGTAAAAGCTGGAAGCATTAACTGCGCTGAGGCTGTTCGTTCATTTATCGGCGGAGAAATGAGGGCAGCGCAGAAGGGATTGACGGGCAACAACAAACGGCGGCGGCGTGAGCTGAGGCATGATGGAGCTGATCGCCTCTCATGTGACAGACATCTCCATCCAGTGTCGTACCCAACCGCGGCTGATCGGGGCCGGCACAGCCGGGCGGTGCGCTGACGGTCAGGGGTGCATGTCCTCACGGTCAGGAGAGCAGGCGTCCACACAGTCAGGAGAGCAGGTGTCCTCACAGTCAGGAGTGCAGGTGTCCTCACAGTCAGGAGTGTGGGTGCACTCACAGGAGTGCTGGTGTCCTCACAGTCAGGAGAGCATGTGTCCTCACAGTCAGGAGTGTGGATGTCCTCACAGGAGTGCAGGTGTCCTCACAGTCAGGAGTGTGGGTGTCCTTACGTCCTTACAGTCAGGGTGCGGGTTCTGCGTCGGTCGCTCTGCCATGTACTGATTGTACCATGTTACGGTGTTGCAACATTAAGATCAGGTGGCCTTTTTCTGCGGGCTCGGCATAAACTGTCACGGCTTTACTTTGCGCTCTTTAAAGCAACTGACATATGCAGGGGACAAGGAACACTGCAATTATTGCGGCTGTGGGGTGACCCGATCGAAATCGACGAAACCATCGCAAGCGCACCCATATGCGGTAGATCTGACAGGTATAAATTCGCCCTGCTACGCTTTCGGCCGGGTCTGATGCTCGGTTCACCGGCCAAAGAAAAACACTATGTCCTCGGCTCGGAAGGTTTGAAAAATTAAAAATCTATCAATGGCCCTCTCTGGATCCACAGCCGAGCTTAATGTCAGGGATTAACACCTCTGCAGCCTGGAGGGGCACCAACTTTTCAAGCAGTCAGGGCAGAGGAACGGCTTTACGTTTGTCTTCCACCTCGCCTCGGTGAAGGCATGCCCTGAGTGCATACTCACGCGCCCCGATGGCATGACGTGTGTTAACATTTTATATGTTTCCATGCATTCTACATATCTATATTCAGTTTAGAATATGACACATTTTGGGAAGAGGTTGTTTAAGTTTGAGAATTTTTTGTGGCCAGGAAGATCTGCTTGGAAATCCGAACAATCCTATATAGATACCGTGCCAGCAATCTCCAAGATTTGAGACATTCTAAAGCTTTTGAGCAGGCTTGCTGGGTGACATTTGCGAAACTTGCCAATGCATTGAACTGTCGTCCGCAAAAAGCTTAAGATATGTGTTACGGAAGCCCAAAGCTGTGTTGCTAAACAGGCTTTTAATTCTTCGATCCGTGCCCTTCGTATCTATTGTGGTGTGTTGGTATCCATCCATAGGTTTGCCTGCATATTTGTTATCTGGAACCCAATGACCCAATTTTGCATGAAATAAACACTTTCTGCGTTTTGTACTGTGTTTCGTGATATTACAAGAATTTTTGAAACATTGCATTGCAAGCTTCAGCATGTACAGATTACACTGCTCCCGCACGAGCTTACACCCCCCTCCCCATCGTCCGCACTTGCCTTCGCACTATGACGTCATGACTCCGTGCAGCTTCTTACACCGACGTATAGCACGCGCGGGCCGTCAGCAGCTCCTCTCCGGCTCCTCAAAGAGAACTGCGCGTTCCCCCCCCCCCCCCCCCCCCATGTAGCGCAGCATTAGCCGACACAATCTCGATCAGCTCGATCAGGCAACAGCTGGGTCGCGGCTGGTGCTGGGCGCGGACGTCTGTGCCGAAACTCCCGTGCCTAGAGGCGTGGGAAGCCCCTCCGTGGCGGCGGTGCCAGTGCCGCCGGCCGCGCCCCCTCACTCCGGTAAATATTTCCCCCGACGCCTCGCTCGTGGGCGGCCTCCTACCTCCCCTCCCCCCCACCCCCCCTCCCCTCCCCGGAGGACCGCCAGATGACTCAGAGTCGCTGGCAGCGGCGTCTATTTGGATTTTAATCTGCGCTTGGAGCGAGTGCATGGCAGGCCGGCGATTTGGCGCGAACAATCGCCGAGTGCTGAAGGCCGGCTCGGCGCGCCAAATTCCGCCGCCGACGCGCCGCCGACGCCGCGTGCAGCCGGCCGTCACCCGCCGCCTTATATTTAGCGGCCGCGACTCTGTGGGCAGCGTCGCTGGACGTTCTGGCAAGGACGGCCGACTCTTGGCCGACATGTTGGGGTTTTTAGCGGCGGATGTGGTCGGTGGTTTGGCGCTCGTAAACGCTTCCCGGTGCTTTTTGTCGCGCGTGGAATGTGACATGGCTGACTTGAAGACTGCTGTTAGTGTCTGGGAGGGCAGTCAAGCTCCCCAAATGGAAAATGACGGATGGGCATTTTCATTTTGCTGTTCTGAACATGTATAAATGCGATTCCAAGCTGCCAAGCTCGTTAAAAGCTTGCAAGTGTGTAAAACAAACGAAGAGCGTCTCCTGGGAGGAAGAAACTGCTGAGATTCCGTCTACTCCATCAAGCTCAGTAATTAATTCGAATTTCCACTCCGTTGTTTGAGTTCCGCTTGGCCGTCTGTTTCAGCTCAGTTGCATTTGTGTGTGCCCCGGTTGGTTGCGTGTGCGTGTGCCGCTCAGTTGTGTGTTCCGCTCAGTTGCGTGGGTTCCGCTTGGTTGTCTGTGTTCCACTTGGTTGTGTTGTTCCACTCACTGGATCACACGCGTTCTGAGCTCCCCGCCCTCCCCAAACCCTAACCCATCCCACCCGCACATCTTATACACTTCCACAGCTCTGCTCGGTTGTGTACGGTTTGTATGGGTAACGGCAATTTGTCCTCTGCTTTTATGTTCCCCGCCTCGTCGCGTTGCCTGCTCTCATGCCTTACTTATTGCTCTACACCTATTTCACTGTACTGCTTGATAGCAGCCCAAATTTACTTCCGGCTTCGCGCAAGTCCAAAAGTAGTAGGAAGGTGCGTGCCAAAGACAAGCCGATAGAGAAACAACGGCCGCTAGATTTAGAGATGACATTTGATGGTGCTGATTGTTTCTGTGACGCACGGTCTTGTTGTTCTTGTCTGACTCACGGCACACGAGGAAATACCAGCCATTCCCTCGACAAACATGTGGGCAAGCGCGGATCTAGAGGACATTGCGCAGTCCTCGTGACTTTAACTTTGGCGACGTTCTCCGCGCAGATTTCTGCTCCTCTCAAGATTCAAAGAGTTTTCATCGGTTTGTCGCCACCACCATGGGTCAACAGGGTCACTTGACCCCCACTGCCTCCCCGACACGAACTGCTGGGTGCGCCTCTGCTCAGCAGCTGGTAGGGAACGTCGCTTAACGCCGTTTGAACTTTGCAGGGCTCGATTTCCAGACAGGTTGTGTCGGCCATCTTGGCCGCCGCTCGGCGGGCCGGTATGTTGGCCAGTCCGCTGCGCCGGGTAGGCTCGCCTGTTCTCAGCCAGACTCTGATCTTTACCCCCACCGCCTGCTGCTGGAGACCCGTCTTAAAGCAAGCCAGTATTCGTGTTCCCTTTTATTGATCCCTTCAAAGGATATACGTAGAGGGTGCCAGTAGTGCAGTGGTTAACGCGTCTGGGAAACCAGAGGGTACGGGGTTCGATTCCCCGCGGTGCCCGTCCTTCCTGCCAGGGTGAGAGGCAGGCGACGCCATATAGCCTCAGCAGCTGAGTGCGTCGTAAAGCCCCAATGAGCATGACATGACATTGACAAGGATATACGTAGACATTGTTCGTCCCGTGTAATTGTGTGCAAGAGTCCAGACCGCAACGAGTCTGCCCGGCCAACTGTTTCGTGTGGCTGGGGCTATAACAAATTCAGACTTTTACATTAGGCCATGCCATTGATGACAAGAATAATCTCCAGGGGGGGCCGACATTACTGCTGGAGTTTCTGCACTTATTTTTGCAATGTGATGACAAATAATTTAACTCATTCCAGTTATCATTTGTGAGCACGATGAAGGCTCTTGCGTTCGTTATGTCCTGAAATCACTTGTCAATGTCGGCAGTGGCTAGCCTTATGTTCCCCATAGGGCAGCAAGTCAGACTCCACAGACAACCAGCTCCCGTCTTGGTGTGCTGTACCTACCCCAGTCAGCTTCCACTCTCCACAGCGTCTGGTGTCTGTACCTACCCACCAGTTCTGCCCAGCCCTGTTTGGTCTTGGTCTGTACCTACCCCAGTTCATGGCCCCCGCCCTGTTGTTCCTTGTGTCTGTACCTACACCCAGTCAGCCTCCACGCTCCCGTCCTGTGGTCTGTACCTACCCCAGTCAGCTTCCACTCTCCCGTCTGGTGGTCCTGTACCTACCGCCAGTCTGCCCCGAACCCTTGTTGTCTTGTTGTCCTGTAACCTACCCCAGTCTGCCCCGCCACTGTTGTCTTGTGTCTGTACCTACCCCAGTCAGCTCCACCTCTCTCCCGTCTGGTGTCTGGTACCTACCCCAGTCTTGCCCGCCCTGTTGTCTTGTAGTCTGTACCTACCCCAGTCAGCTCCACTCTCCGCGTCCTGTGTCTGTGCCTACCCCAGTCTGGCCCCGCCTGTTGTCTTGTGTCTGTACCTACCCCAGTCTGCCCCGCCCTGTTGTCTTGTGTCTGTACCTACCCCAGTCAGCTCCAACTCTCCCGTTCTGGTGTCTGTACCTACCCCAGTCTGCCCCGCCCTGTGTCTTGGTGTCTGGACATACCCCAGTCTGCCCCGCCCTGTTGTCTGGTGTCCTACCTACCCCAGTCTGCCCCCCTGTTGTCTTGTGTCCTGTACCTACCCCAGTCTGCCCCGCCCTGTTGTCTGGTGTCTACCTACCCCAGTCTGCCCCCGCCCTGTTGTCTTGCGTCTGTGCCTACCCCGTCTGCCCCGCCCTGTTGTCTGTGTCTGTGCCTACCCCAGTCTGCCGCGCCCTGTTGTCTTGTGTCTGTGCCTACCCCAGTCTGCCCCCCCTGTTGTCTTGTGTCTGTACACCCCAGTCTGCCCCGCCCTGTTGTCTTGTGTTTGTGCCTACCCCAGTCCCTGCCCGCCCTGTGTCTGTTCTGTACCTACCCCCAGTCTGCCCCCCCTGTTGTCTTGTGTCTGTGCCTACCCCAGTCTGCCCCGCCCTGTTGTCTTGTGTCTGTACCTACCCCAGTCTGCCCCCCAGTTGTCTTGTGTGCCTGTACAGTCCGCCACACCCCATCTCCGGCGTACCTCATACGCGCCCGCTCCCGCCTTCCGGGCCGTACCGGAGCGGCGGCAGGTGTCGGCGGTGTCGGCCGCCGGAGGGGGGGGGGGGGGGGGGGGGGGGGCTCGGCTCCAGCGCAGACACGGTCCGGGTGTAGCAAACAAATGGTGTGGTGGCTGTCTCCAGCGCTGGCGCCCCGCACCCGGCCAGGACGGCCACGGCCGCCGCCGGCAGCGAGCACACCAGGCACACGGAGAGGCACGGTGGCAAGAGGGAAGAGGGGGGAACGTTGGTGCAGTAATGTCTCGAAAGGTTGCTTTCCATGTAACGCCGTTACCTTTCGCAAGAGCTGGGGCACCTCTCGTTCTCTTGGTCCCCCTCTCACGCCCAGAGTCCATGGCAAAGACTGGTCCATTTCAGCCAAATTTGCCTCCGAATGAGTACTACGTGATAGAGTCGACACTGGATTTCCACGCAGCAGATTTTGGTGGGTGCGGCTGGGCTCAGCGATGCCGCCGAAACAGCACCCGTTGCTTGGCTCTTGAACCCACCGCCCGTCGTTGGCCCCCAAGCCCGCCGCCCGTCGCTTGGCCCCCGAGCCCGCCGCCCGTCGCTTGGCCCCCGAGCCCGCCGCCCGTCGCTTGGCCCCCGAGCCCGCCGCCCGTCGCTCGGGCCCCCAAGCCCGCCGCCTCCGCGGCCCCTGAGCCCGCCGCTCCCCTCATGAGTAGCTCCCACGTACCACCCCCTGAGCTCGATGTCCTTACGGGTGAGCTACGGAGCGCGAGCCCATCCGGCACACCTCGCGACAGCGGCGCGGCGCGCTAACGAGAGCAGTGCTGTCACACGCGCGGGCCTGCGTCTCCGCCCGCTGCCACTTGTTTTCAGCCGCCGGCTGGCAGCAAAAACCATTTGTACGCCATTTTCTGGTTGGCTCGCGTGAAAGGCGTCCACGATTGCAGCAGTTGCCGAGTCGAGCGGACGGGCGGCCTGGGAGTGCCCAGGGAGTGCCGCGGGAGACACCGGAGGAGTGGCCGGGAGTGCCCGGGGAGTGCCGGGTGAGACCGGAGGAGTGGCCGGGGAGTGCCCGGGGGAAGAGCCGGGGGAAGACCGGAGGAGTGTTCGGGAGTGTCCGGAGGAGTGCCGGCCGGACGGGGCGACGGGCGCGGTATCGCTCCGAGGCACGTCATCACAGCATGGTCAGAACCGACAGTGACCGTACTGTCATCCAGCTCGCCACATCCGCCGACGCATAGCGGTGGGTTACGCTGTGCTGCGGGGTGTCTGTGCAGGATTTAAATGGATCCTTGCACAAGTATGCATCATTTTGCCGTCAGGGTCAGCAGCCTTTTTTTCTCATCTTACAGCGAACACTCAGACATGAACCACGCCCGTTATTGCTTAGCTGTTACACCGCACATCGTTAGCAAGACTATGCCGACGCAAGCACGCCCATTATCATCACCAGCGCTTCACCCGTCCTTTGCTCCTGCTGTCCCAGCCATGCTGCGCGCATCGGCCCGGTCCCTTCCGTGTGCCGGTGGCGCCGCGCGCGTGCACCCCGTCCTCCTGCGCCATCTGTCTTGTCCAACGGCGCGCCCGGCCGGCCCATTTATAAGGCCTAAACAAACGCATCGCGGCGGGGCGCGTGCGGCCTGCCGCCGCGCCGCCGGCCGCAAGATGGCGCTTCACGTCACGCCACGCAGAGCGCATGCGCCATCTGACGGGAGCAGGCATTCACCCCCCCCCCTCCCCCCCACCGTGAGCTGAACACGCGAGGTGACGCTGTCGCTCTGGAAGTGGGCGCAGAGACGAGCACTGCGTATCTCGGCCGGGGCGTTTCCCACGCGCAGGCTAGGTGGCAGTGGAGGCGTTGATTCTGCTTATGATGTGCACGAGGAGGGCGGGGGCGAGGGATGAATGGAAAGAGAGGGGGAAAGAAGAAAGCAAAGGTAGGGGGGCAAAAAGGGGTTGAGAGGCGGAGAAGGAGGGAATAGAGAGGGCAGTGGTGAGCCAAAAAAAGGAGGATGTGAGACGGAGCGCAAGAAGAAAGAAATGGCAGCGAGAGAAAAACCATAAGACCAATGTAAAAACCAATGTAACCAATGTAAACAAAACCAATGTACTTGTTCATTATCAGGCATGAGAAAGAGATCAGGAGAGAGAGAGAGAGAGAGAGAGAGAGAGAAGAGAGAGAGAGAGAGAGAGAGAGAGAGAGAAGAGAGAGAGATGGAAAGGAGGAGAGAGAGAAAGGGGAGAGAGAGAGAAGAGAGAGAGAGAGAGAGAGAGAGAGAAGAGAGAGAGAGAGAAGAGAAAGAGAGAGAGAGAGAGAGAAAGAGCGAGAGAGAGAGAGAGATCACGAGGAAGAAAGGTGAGGAGAGGGTCGTTTACTAACAGAGAGGAGAAGTCAGTTTAGAGAGAATGGGCTTTATATATGCAGATGGCTACGTGAAGGCGGCGTGTTGTTAGTGTGTACGTCTCACAGAGATTTAAGCTG
>NW_023597055.1:25041757-25166757 GCF_011947565.3 Pollicipes pollicipes
TGGGGCACCTGCAACCTGTGCCCGTCTTCTCCAGATTGTTTTGGGAGATGTCCCCCCGAGACCGCGTTCATTGTTTTGACGATATCATTGTGCATGGCTGTGATTTGATGACGTCATTACCAAACTCGGCACGGTTCAGCAACGTTTTGAGAGTTCTGGCCTGACCCTGAACCTACAGAAATGCTCATTTTTCACCAAAAATGGGAATTTCTTGGGACATGTAGTGTCCGCTAATGGTGTGTCCACTGACCCGGAGAAAGTCCAAAAGGCGGTGGACTGGCCCTGCCTGAGGACACAGAAGGGAATAAGCAGTTTCCTTGGGCTGGCTTCCTATTTTCGCAAGTTCGTACGAAGTTTCGCTGAGATCGCTGCCCCCCTGTTCCACTTGACCCAAAAAGACATAACGTTCGCGTGGACTGAGAAAACGCAAAGCGCGTTTGACATGCTGAAGCGAGCCCTGCCGAGTGCGCCTGTTGTGTCATTTCCGAGTTTTTCGGCTAGTGCCGGAAGGTTCCGTGTCGATACTGACGAATCTGACCTGGGAATCGGGCGACTCTTTCAGGAGCAGGGCGGTGAGGACCGTGTGATTGCCTATGCCTCTCAGAAACTGAGCAAATCGCAGCGCAATTACGGCACAACCCGCAAAGAGATTTTGGCGTGTGTCGTGTTTGTCGAACATTCCAGGCATTATTTGATTGGGGAACGTTTCGAGCTGCGCACAGACCATGCCAGCTTGCGTTGGCTCCTGACATTTAAAAACCCTACTGGAATTTTGGCGAGATGGTTTGAAATACTTTCTGCATTTGATTTTGACGTAGCGTTCAGACCTGGTGTTGAGAATGTCCCCGCCGATGTGATGAGTCGATGTCCCCGAATAACGTGTGACGCCGAAACCCAGACTGATGAACATATGTGTACAGTGTCTGCGAATTCCTGGTCTAACAGTTTCCTGCGACACGAGCAGGATCAGGATTCTGCGATTTCTGAGATTGCGAAGCATTTATCTCTGGGCAAGAGACCCAGATCCTCTTCTGTAGACACTGAGTCGATTCCACTTTTGCGCCAATGGCACCGTCTGAGACTTATCGATGGTGTTGTCTCCCGCTGCTATCGGATTTGCGCTGGTGGTGAGACCAGATACAGCTGGTTGTCCCAAAACAGCTGATACCTGGTGTGCTGACGTCACCACATGCCGGTCCTGCTGGTGGCCATTTTGGCTCAGAGTCGCGCGAGTTTTGGTGGTGCGGGATGGAGGCTGCCATCAAGGATGTTTGCGGCCGGTGTGAGAAGTGCAAGACGCGAGCTACTCCTATTCCGCGCCCAAGGGCTTCAATGGGTGAACTGCTGCCGATGAGCCTTTTGCGACTGTGTCTATCGATTTTCTATGTGGCCTGCCACGACGGCCCGTGGAACAAGCATCTTCTGGTGGTCTGTGATCATTTTACTCGCTAGTGTGAAGTGTTTCCGGTCCCGGCATGACGCCGCCACTGTTGCTGGTGTGATTGTCAACCAATTTATCGCGCGTTTCGGATGCCCCCGCCGCATTCATTCAGACAATGCTGCGAATTTCTCTGGCACTCTTCTGGCTGAGGTTTGTCGATTGCTGGGTGTTGAGAAAACGCATTGCTCTGCTTTCCATCCTGAGGGGATTCAAAGTGCGAGAGAATGATGCGAACGATAATGGACATGTTGGCAAAGTACTTGGACGAGAACCATGGCGACTGGGACGCTCACTTACCTCTGCTCATGCTCGGATACAGAGCCAAGGTACATTCTTCACTGCGAATCCAGACACCATCTGCTGTCCCCAAATGCGCCACGATTTCTGAGTATCTGTCCGGACTCGCAGAGCGGATCAAACTGTCTCACAAGTTTGCGCTGCAGGCCTCAAACAAGCGTCATGCGCGCAACAAGAGATTGTTTGACAAGAAGCTGACCATGTACCACTTTCAGGCTGGTTACGCAGTGTATCTTTTCAAGGGTCTAGCTCAGCGAGGCCAGTACTACAAGTTTATCAGACCATGGAAGCCTGCGGTGGTTATGGCTAAGCTGTCTGACCTCAATTACAGGGTGAGGGTGTTGGGAGGGAAAAAGCCTGTCGTTGTTCACCACAATAGACTGAAGCCTCGTTCCGATGACCCCCCAGTGCCTGTCGCAGGCCCAGACATGACTATGCCAGGCTCGGCGTTATCTGCGGACCCCGAGGCTGGAGATCAGCCTTCACCCCGATCACCTCAGCCACCAGATGGCGCGTCACCGGAGGGCGAGTCGTACTTGTCGCCGTTTGCTCGTGACACATTTCCAGCCGGCGAGGTTCCGCCAGAGGTGCAGGATTTATCCGCTGCGGTTCCGGAGGGACGTGTGTGTGAGCACACCCCTGATGGCTTGATGTTCCTGTTTCTGCTCCGGATGGTGGAGATGGACCACTGACCGGACCTGTGTTGGTGCCTGATGGGCCCGTGACCGCTCCTGTGTTGGTCCCTGATGTGTCTCCGATGGCCCCTGCTCCTGTGCCAGCCCCCCGGCGCTCTGACAGGGCTTCTAGGCCGCCGCGTCACTATTGTCCGAGTTAAGTCGTTACTTAAGATTTGCTTAAGTTTGGCTAAATGTGGCTAAAATGCAATGGAAACGAATGAAATGCAATGGGATTATATCAGGACAAAATGTACCGTCTGGGTGTTATTCTGGCGTCGTATTTGGCAATGTCTTCGCAGGCCTACCGGTGTAGCGCTACCGGTTGGTGTGTCCTGTTAACGGGACAGTGCAGATGGGCATGGCATGTCATTGGAGTGCTGCTCACTGACTTCACGAACCCTGTTTCCCAGTACCCCAGTCATGCCTCAAGCTGAAGCTGTTCTTTATTATTCCAGGTAGTGAAGCTGAAAACTACATCGCGCGCGGCCCAAGGATTGCGTGTGATGTGGGTTAACTTATCCCGAACTGTGGGCTGCGTGTGCTGCGTATATCGTGTGTTTTACCTAGCGTTCGCAGATGGGTCGTCGCTGCGGCCGAGCTCCGTGGCCGTGATGCCCGCGGCGGGGGCCGAGCCCGGTGGCTGTGCTCCGCGGCCGAGCTCTTCGGCCGAGATGTATGCGGACGAGCTCTGCGGCCAAGCTCTGCTTCGGTGTTCTGCGGCCGAGCTCCGCGTCGGTGTTTTGCGGCCGTGCTCTGCGATCGTGCGCTGCGACGGAAGATTGCATAGTGGAGTCTCTTTTGTTAACAGGGTCGGGTGTAGTAGGTGTATCGCTTGCATGTCTAGTTTGATTTAGTGCTCGTTTCTCGTTTGTGAGTCACTTAGTTTGCTATTATCTTGAGGTCTAATTTAGTGTTAGTCAGTCCATGCTATTTTCGTATTCATTTTGCATTGCTAATTTTAGTCTGTTCTGTCGGTTTCTGCTCTGTTTAATTCTATGTCTAGTCTGTCCCTTTCTGAGGTTTCGTTATTTCCCGTCAGCGTCCACGAGGAGTTGAGGCGCGGTGTTGGCGATGGGCGGTCATGAAATATAGTGCACCTGAAACCTCGGTGTCTTCGACGTGGCGGCCTTCTACACAGGAACGAGACCGAGGCCCACGATTTACGATTCTCGGTGTCCCTTACACAGTGAGGACTCCTGCGTCGGTCAGGGGCCAGTGCCTGAAAGGGGTCCTGTGGTGGCAAGTGACCCCGAGTCGGAGCGGTGTTTGAGGGAGACCGAAGAGAGGACAAATGTTCTCTCGAGACCAGTGATCAAGAGCCCAATTGGATGGCCGAAGGTCTGATGGGCTGGTTGTAGGTCACATTAAGGACCCCTGCCCCTAGGGCCGTGATCCCAAATGGGTCAAATGGAAATCTCGGGCACCGATAGGGACCCCTGAGACAGAGCGTTCCTCTATTTCGGGCAGAGATCACGAACAACGGCCAATCGGCTCCGCGTCGTGCTGAGCTCTGGGGCCTTTCCCAAGAACGAACAATGCCGGGCGCGCGATTTACATTGGTCGTGACTCCTGTGTCGTTCAAGGACCAAGAGTGCCTAGCAGAGTATTCTGTGTCGACAGTGGGCCTCGAATTGGTCAGAGGAAGCATTGCCGAACAAGGACGGGGACGGGAGCCCGAATGGCAGAGGGTCTCTTGTGTTGGTCCAGACACTCTGACAACTGAGGGAAACATAAGAACTTACTATTAGTTCTCACCTTAAGGCAATAGAAGGGTCCTGTGCCAGTTAGGGACCCAGTACCGAACGGCGAGTCCTCCAACCCAACTCTAGCATGGGTCTAATGAGCCGAACTGAAGTCTATGTGCCAATTATTTGACTACCTTCGGCGATCAGGGATGTTGTGACATCAGTGAGGGCTCATGCGGCGAGCCTGGGCCAACTGCGCCGGTCAAGAGGCCTCCTGTGTCAGGGAGGGGAACAAATAAGTAAGATATATCCCTCTAAGAGTCGCCGGATTGGCCAGGAAATCCTGCCAGCGGCGCCAGAATGATGACTGGACGGCGCACCCACGTTGGGACAGGACTGACCCTTCAACCCTTGACCGGGAACAACAATGTGGCCCGTAGTGTTCTACTCAACGGACCCCTTCACCAGAAAGAAATAGCGGGTTTCATAAGTATTAAATGAAAAGAGACGAAATTAGCTTGAAAACGCACAAGGCCAGCCCATGTGTGCCTGAGAACGCACAGTCTTTTGCAGAATCGACTGGTGAAAGAAATAACATCGAAATGTTTGAGCCTGCGTGCCGGGCACCGACAGTGGAGTAGTTAACACACATGTGTTGACCACTGCGCGTCTAGGCAACCAGAGGTACGGTGTTCGATTCCGCGCAATGCCCGCCCCTCCCACCAGGGTAAGGCAGGCGGCGCCATATAGCCACAGCAGATGAGTGCGTCATAAAGCCCCAATGACACGCCCGCGACCTCGGGAAGCCAGGACAGCGATGGCTTCGGTTGCAGTTTTCGTAAAACTGACCGGCGTTGGCCCCTGCAAACGACGCCAGAGGGCAGGCACCGCGCGCGCCACAACGACCATCATAAAATGATGTTTCTGAATATCTTTCAGAGTCAATTCGCACTTTTCAAAGATTACACGGGGCAAATCTTTTTTACAATTTTGTGGTTGTCCTATGGACAGATTAACGATATTGCGAGACGGAATACGTTATTTCCGCCCCTTTTTACCTGTACTGTGTGCCCATGTGTGTGTGATTTGTCCCCCCCCATTTTGTCAATAAAAACCCGTTTTTTAGACCTTCGAATTAAAAATGACATTTTCAGTTCTGGTTGTCTCCTTTAGGTTCTAGCCTCACCCCGTCACCCCTGATGATTCCTGCAATCCCATAGTCATGATTGCGCCCATATCCCAGAAATAAAAAAATCCACATTGCGTTATCTTAAGCATACATTTCAATGCCTATCTTTTCAATGCCCAGCTCCCTGGCTCGTTTTTATGGCATTCTTTCATATGCTTACACGTTAAGAGCGCCTGTTCCTTCATGTATACCACTTCTGTGTTTAATACGCATTCATTATGCTTGTCAATTTTTGGGTTGTAGCAGTGGTTGCGTGAGAACACAGTAAGAAACCTCTCTAATTTGGTAGCTATACAGCACATTTTTCAGCATTTTCCAGCAGTGCGTTTGTACGTCTATCAGAATAAATGCGTGTACCGAACACGGTCGATTCGTCTGAAACAATCAGAACTTAGTATTTTACCAAAGAGAAAGAAAAACAGAAAGAGAGGCGATGATTTTCGCAGCGAACACATTGTAAGCGTGACCTGTCCGGGGTCCTGACCTGTGACCTGACCTGTCCGGGGTGGGGCAGATAGCGATCTTGCGGGTTGAATAACTGCGAATCTTTTCGCTGAGGCGTGAACAATTTGTTATGCATTTCATTAGCTGCTCGCAAAGAAGCGCCCAAGCAGCTGTCAGTCGTCGATTCAACTTCGAGATGAGGCGCCTCACCACTGACGCCAGCCAGTACGGTCGATTCATCTAGGACCATGACTCACACCATTGTTTAACATATATTCCATCCTTATCCAACGAGCATTGAGATAAGAAGGCGAGTGCAAGCATAGGTCATCTGCGCACATGCTTTATTTTCCGTCCTGTTGTTCCTTTTTGCAGGCTGTTTTGTGTCAATTTCATGCAACGCACAGTCGGGCCATCTAACGTCCAACTGCTCCGACGTTCGGACAGCCAGTGACAAAAACAGCGAGACGCACGTTGACAGTTTTTCGGACGGCGTTACATGAACCACACGAGTGATACAGACGGCTAACAAGCTCGGCTAGGCATGCAACTCGCCGATGTTTCTGAGAGAAACAAGTCGACCACCCCGTCAACAGGCATCACCAGAACTAGGCTCAAGCCGGCTTAGACACTATCAGCAAATCCAACACGCCCATTCTCCACGTCGTAGGCCGTGTAGAACTGCTGCATAAAGAGGGTGCCGAAGAGCCACTGGTCAGTAAGCGCCGGAAGGCCGAAGAAGCCGGAGGCGCATAGCTGCTGGCCGCCAAAAGTCAGGACGAACGTGTACTGCTGCGGCGTCATCTCCATCATGCGCCCTCCGATCTTTATCTGCATGGTGGGCAGGCCGCTCAGCGTGTGCGCAGTCCAAGAAGTAGAAGCCGGGCGTGTTTGGCAACCGCTGTTGCCGCCCAGGATGTCGCTGATCGCCTTCGCTCGCTCAAGGGACACCATGAAGTAGGGCGTGGTGGAGGCCATGATGACGCTGCAGCCGTCCGGGCAGAGCGCCGCCTCCGGGTGGCCGTCGAGCGCGATGCTATCCGCCATCACCGTCCAGGAGGCAGCGGAATTCACAATGTTGGCCCAGGTCATCTCGCCGCTGTACAGGTCCTTGTTGACGGCGCCGAGGCTGAGCTCGCCGCCCTGCGGGTCGCGGCCCAGCCAGAGCCCGAACACCTGCTCCGGGATGAGGCCCTGGTTCACCATCGTCAGCAGGGTGTCGTTACCGAAGCCGAGGCCAAGCGTGCCGTCATTCCGTGTCATCTGGTCAAAGGTGTTGTTGTCGGAGGTCCCCTCGCCGAACGTCTGGGAGGCGACGGTGTTACCGGCTACGTGCAGCGAGTCCGTGGACAGGAATCCGCTGATGTTCTGGCCGGGTAGGGTGAACGGTGTGCCGTCCTCCTATGGCAGGATGGGTGCCATTCAGCGACGCAGATGGCCTCGTGATAGGAGATGATGGGCCCTGTTTCGTCGTTCAGTTGCATGGCCCCTCGGTCGCGGGGATGCCATAGAATAGCAAGCACATAGAGGAGGTTTGGTTTGTTCGGAACTGATCACGTATATATTCTCTTTGCTTGGACGGTGTCTGGAGGAAGATGTCGGTGTGGATACTTTACACATGTGCAAATTATCGACACATATTCAAGATGACAGATGTTCAAAGTCACAAACTCCTTTCCTCCGTAATGGTTCTGCTCGGAACTTTGGGTTGGCGTGATACAATATCAAGGCCTAATAGGCATAACACGCCTAATAGACCTATAGGCCTAGGCCAAGACCTAATCAAGATCATGAAAAAATACTCTCTGTCGCGTCTTCATGCACCCCGCGGTCCACGTTAAAACATGCAGGTGCTTCTGCACGCTCATCCATCACGACCGAGCGGGCCTATGGATATCACCCATACGCCCTTACCTTGTAGGTAGATGATATCGATGAGTCATACCGCTTGCGCATCTTGCATCCCGGATCTTCGCATTTGATGGACGGGAAATAACTGAGGGCGTGTTGTGTGTCGAAGACTGCCGACATGACCTGGGGAGGCGTCCCTACGGCGACGTTCCCTATGAACATCTGAATTCCCTGAAAGATGGACGGATGTTCTGAGACACCGACCTCTGGAAAACGGTGCGCTGGACATACAGTCAGCGCCAACATACCGACGCTCGATGCAGCACGTCCTGCCCCGGCTGCGAACCAATGTACAGCACAAAACAGCTATTTCGGCGACTGATCGTAGCGCTCTTTATCAGCCGATCTCGCGTCTCTGACTGACGTTGGCCTTGGAGTTCTCGAGCAGCAGACTGATTGGAGAGGAGTTGCCGCCGGTGCTCTTGCTGGTTTCGTGGACCTCAACGGCGGCGGCCTCCAGGGCTCCCAAGCACGCGCAGAGCAGCAGCAAACGCAGCATGGTGGCTTGTGAGGAGTTTGGTCGGACCAGCTAAGTGCAAGCTGCGGGAAAAGAAAAACACGCTGCGGTCATGTGGCACTGCACGAGTTAAGCTAGACTGGTCACCACAAGCTGAGCCGCATTGGATGCATTTACGAGAGCGGTGCATTCGACATCGCTTCCTTTTTGTTAATGGCTGAAAGACATTGATGACTTGAACGGTGAACTTCCAGTACTGGGATTCACATTACAGTCCACTGCCCGTCTCTCAGCTGCAGAAAACGGCACGCTCAGATGAGGAACCGGTACCCACCCCTCCCCATCAAAGGACAGGATTCAGAAAAGAGCCCCTAACAAGTGGATACTTCACACATTTTGACCAATCAGAAGCCGTCCGGCCACCGCGCTTACCTGCAGCAGGCCGCGGACAAACGGCAGCGCCGGAGAGCGAGACGCCGCCTGCGAACGCCGACCAGCTTATCGCGTTCCGCCGCCGCCGCGCTTTTATACGCCCTGCGAGAGGCCCGATAACTGGCGGCTTATGCCGCAACTGCTATCAGAAGCCGCCAGAAGCCCACCCAGGGTCGCCCGCAGGATGACAAATCGGACCGGGCGACACCTACCACTCCCGCAGGTTTCATCTGGCGCAGATTGCTAGCACGTCCGCCATGCGTGCGAGTTATTTGTGCGCCTTCTAATGTGTGTCACTGGCATTGAACGGATGGCGTTCTGCGCAAGTGATTTTGCACACGGGATCGGGTTGCACACTTTTGCGCACAGTGTATGTGAGGCGATTTTGTCATCAGACATAACTGCACCGGGCATTGCGAATAGCGCTTCCATACCACAGCATGTTGTGCACTATCATCCCTGCATGTAGTGGGCACCGGTCTCGCGTCCGCACTGAAGTGCATACCTGTGGTATAGGAGCATCTTGACTTTTCTGTTTGGAGAGACCAAGCAACGGAAAAGCATGAATCGTCCAACTGCGCTAGACGGTGTCACGACAGGATCAGGTACATGACAATACATGAGCAGCTGGCCTAAACGCCTGTCTCGCTTAGGGCGTCTGCAGCGTTCTCCCAACCCCGCAGACGATGTTTGCCAGGATACAAGGGCTTGTTATCCGTGAAATTAATTGACCTCGATTAACTGGTTGTCTGGTTCGGTTTGTCCCATGCGACCAACTGTGCGCACATCTCAATTGCGTCTCCATAGCCATGAAATCCCCTCCGGCCTTTCAAAAGTGAGGGCTGATGGTCAATAGCCGATGACGAGTAGTTCGTACGCATTCGCGAAATAAAACCTTATCCCCAACCAAGGTTTTAAATCGCTATTTATTTAATTGAAATCATGACAGCCTAACGGCGGATGCAAGGCAACGACGCCACTTGAAATGGCTACCTACAAAGACCCATCGCCAGCAACACGGCCACGATAGCGACAGCACTTACTCATGCCCAAGGTTAAAGTATATCTTGTGGAATAAGACCACATAATACCTTCGTGTTTTTTCCGCCTAAGAGAGCAGATAATGTCCAGCTGTCACATGCGCTATACCTCCATAGGCCATTGGAACTACGAGGTATGGAGAGAAGTCTATCTCCGGGGCGGAGGTGTTGCGTACCACCGCAACCTGAGACGTGCGGAGATGTCCAAATGGAGCACCCAGACGTCCGTGGATCGAGTCCTTTGTAGACCGTAGCTGGGTCTTTGTTTGAATGATCAAAGTGCTCGTTCAAAGCCGGCGTGGCAGGCGCTGCAAAGGTAGAGGTTAACATATTTTATATTGCGGCGCACGAAACATGTCTGTGTTGTGTACGCGCGCCCTTGTCCCAGCCCAGTGCCAAAATTGTCAGTGTCAGAAAAACTGGAAAATGTTTAAACCGTCAAAAGCCGGCATCATTCTTAAGAATGCATGGAAAACAAGTTAATGCACAGGGCGCAGTTTAGTAAGGGATGGATAAGCATGTGGACTTGGGTGGGGACTCAGAAATGAATGCATTCCTATCATTCGGCTAACGCCGTCTTTTTATTGCCGTACGATTAAAGATATTGCTACAAGTAGGGGTCTGCACAAAACTCAGAGAGAAATTGCTCACAAAATAGTGTTTTTCCACAACTTCTAAGCACAAAGCCGCGTCGCGCTGAAACTTTCGGGTGGCGGAATTTGCACTCAGTTGTATTTCTTAGTATAATAAATCTACCCAGGACTTGGAAATATTTGAGAAGTCGGTGTGGCGTCTTGGTATCTAGTCTTGTCCACAACGAAGGTATTAAGCATCACTGAGATATAAACCTACCGGCCAACCCTTAGCACACTACCGCGTTTGAGCGCTGAAATGTGTGTGCAGGAATGACTGCGCTCCTCTATAAGTAATGAACGCGTTTGAGTCCTCATTTGATCGCTGTGCTTGTCGCAGCTCTGGCTGTAAATTTTTGCTTGATGATTTCGCTGCATTAGGAATACTTCGGACTCAGGAACAGTGGTGGAGCCTCATGAAAATGATGTAGGGTAATAATTATGAAGCTTTGGAATGTAAAAGAAAGCTCACTTCTGCTCTGGTGTTGACTATAGGAATCAAAATTTTAACATGTCTAAGATTTTGCAGTTGGTTGCACATTACATTTATTTCACCGAAAGGTAAACATGCTGCAAGCCAAGCTCTAACAATTGCAAGAAAACTAAGTGCTGCTTAATGCTCCGGTTGTGAAATCGGTTCCAGACATGAAAGAGGACGGATTCAGAAAGGGATAAGTCAGCCACATCCGCCCCCTCCCCAGGACCCAAGAAGGCCAGTCATGCAAGATGGCATATGTCTAAACACGGAAGAAAATCTGGCAGTTTTGGCGTAATGAAGACAGATTTAAAACAGTCATTTAAGTAAGATGAAGCAAAATATTGAGCTTTTAAAAATAAGACCTTTTCAGAAACTTGCCCTCCCTAGCCCATCGTTGCTCCCCCTCCCCACCGGCACCTGGTTTTTAGCCCACAAGCATGACTGAAAAGAGGCATTTTCATGCAGTTATTCAACTGAAAAGCGCGTTCGAATTTCCCTGCACATGCCTGGATATGCAACATCCTGCGCATTCGTATGACTTCTTCCTTGGACCTTCACAAGAAGTAGGTTTTATTTTATTCTCCCTCCCCCCTATCAGGGCGAGTTAAGTCCACTCATCGTTAAGAACCATGACATGCTGTGCTCTATCTGTGAGCCATGTCGTTAATTGCAGATTTGGAAGCGGTGTGAGAAGTCGGTCTCTGCGCTGCACTCCGCTGGGTTAGTCAATCTGGTGTGATCATATATTTCTGCTTTCATTTCTGCGGTAGCCCAGTGACGTTTTCCTGCATATATTGTCTTTGCAGCATACTCCACGTGGAAGTTGAGTGTGATTAGGTTAGATTAGGTTAGGGTGCAAGGGGCCCACATGGCTTCAGGTTTTAGGAATATAAGACGCTTCCCGAAGTTAGCTGGCTATCCGTGCTGGGATTTCTGGTATGTGTGTGATGTTGTTCCGTCCTGCCGGCACCATCATTTCTCTCTCGCTACATCTTAGTTAACCTCCAGTGTTCCACAAAACTCCTTTAGGACGCCACTGAATCTCATATTACTTACTGTCTTAATGTGTATTCTTGGTCTATAGATCACAAGGCACGTGTTTGCTCAAAATCAATCCACGGGGTGATTTTTTCAGGTTCTCCGCTCGTTCTCCGCTCAACTTTCGCCAAGTTGGTTCGTTCATCATTCACCCTCTCGGGCAACCACAAGGTGAACATCTTAATGTCCTAAGCTTTCCCAACCTGCCGGAAATTCGCCAGCGTTGAGTGCTATGACCGGTGCCGGCATGGTTTCGGGTGCCCGTGCTGTGGTTCCCCTACAGAGGTGGGCACTCGTGCTGCAGTGGCCGTACAGGGGTGTGTGCCGGCGCTGCTGGTACCCGTGCGGAGATGGGCGCCCATACTGCGGCACCCCGAGCGGAGTGGGGGCGCCCATACCGCGGCACCCGTGCGGAGATGGGCGCCCATACCGCGGCACCCCGTGCGGAGGTGGGCGCCCATACCGCGGCACCCGTGCGGAGGTGGGCGCCCATACCGCGGCACCCGAGCGGAGATGTGTACCCCATACCGCGGCACCCGAGCGGAGGTGGGCGCCCATACCGCGGCACCCGAGCGGAGGTGGGCGCCCATACCGCGGCACCCGAGCGGAGATGTGTACCCCTACCGCGGCACCCGAGCGGAGATGGATGCCCATACCGCGGCACCCGTGCGGGAGATGAGCGCCCATACCGCGGCACCCGAGCGAGGTGGGGCGCCCATATCGCGGCACCCGAGCGGAGATGTGTACCCATACATACCGCAGCACCGAGCGGAGGTGGGCGCCCATACCGCGCACCCGTGCGGAGCTGGGCGTCCATACCCGCGGCATCCGAGCGGAGATGTGGCCCATACCGAGGCACCCGAGCGGAGATGGGCGCCCATACCGCGGCACCCGTGAGGAGATGTGTGCCCATACCGCGGCACCCGAGCGGAGATGGGCGCCCATACCGCGGCACCCGTGAGGAGATGGGCGCCCATACCGCGGCACCCGTGAGGAGATGTGTGCCCATACCGCGGCACCCGTGAGGAGATGTGTGCCCATACCGCGGCCCCGAGCGGAGATGGGCGCCCATACCGCGGCACCCGTGAGGAGATGTGTGCCCATACCGCGGCACCCGTGAGAAGATGTGTGCCCGTGCCGCGGGGGACGAAAGATCAGCCCGGCCAGAGCCGTCGGCTTGGTGTGCGGCACGGTCCAGACGGGCTACTCAGCCGATCGACTCTCTAGAGTGGCTTCCACAGGCAGCGTGACTACCGGTAGTCACGAGTAGCCACCGGTACCCCGGGGTGCCACGGCTAGCGCAAGCGACCGTCTCTGACGTCCGTGGGGCTCCCTGGGTTTCCTCCTGTGAGACGCAGGACTGCTGTAGGTGGTGTCTGTCGCCTCAGTCGGTGCGAGGAGTCCGGTGGGAGGACTTACCTGCCACCAAGCCTACCCTGGGTTGAAGCTGTCTGTAGTGCAGTGGTTTAAGCGCCTGCATTTGCCACTGCGCGCCTAAGAAACCAGAGGTGTGGGGCTCGATTTCCCGCGGTGCCCATCTCTCCTGCCAGGGTGAGAGGCAGGCGAGGCCATATTGCCTCCGCAGCTGCATGCATCGTAAAGCCCCACTGACAGGAGCGCGCGCGCGCACACACAAACACACACACACCACGGATGGTCTGATCAAAGTCAACCAAAAATATCTGATACTGGGCTGACGTTCATCTCGATTACGCTCACTGAAGCCATATCGGTTTACTCTGCTCTTGAAAGCTCCTGTGAAGAGGCCAGCAGGTGACTGTGTCAGTGGAAACTGCGGAGAGTGATTTGATACCAAGTTGTTTGTGCAAAGCTCTCGTCGTGCGGCTTTTCCGTGGTGGCGTCACAAGGTGGGTATTCCGAGTTAAGATACCCTAATGCTTTTGCAGATAAGGACACTGAGCTATATTGTGTCTACGTGTTTATAAAAGCCCTAGGAAAGCACGGAGGCGTCTGCAGATGTCTCGACGCATCACCTATTATCACCTGTAGCGTCCACACCCATTCTCGCGGCTGGCAACGCAGCAAGAAGCTGCTCCTGGCTCTGCGTGCAGATATATCCGCTCTAACACTGCGCAAAGCCGTATTCGTGCACCATCGTGCCGGTTTCTGCAACAATAAAGCAACCTATAAGTACATATAAATAACAGCCATTCCACAGCCACATATCTCAAGACGTTTAAACGTATCATGCATCATGCACAATTACGACACCCGCCCAAGCATAAACAAGATGTACATACAACCCAAGTAGTATTCTCAATGGGCTCATGTGGCGCACTGCCGGTTGATTTCGCGGGAGAGCTCACACAAAGAAAAAGAGCGGGAGGTGAAAACGGCGCGGCAGAGGCAAGCAGAAAGGGATGATGAGATGAGTTTAGGGACCTAAATTGAAGCTGTGTGTCCGGAGCCAGCGTCACCAATGCAACGAACGTTTTTTATTGTGCGGCATCAGCGCGAAAAAAAATGGAAAGTTATGGAACAGTTTATGTTGACTTGGATGCTTACCTTTCTGAAGCTTGAAACGCATGCTACAGAAGTATGGAAACATTAGACCTTACTTCACCCCCCAGCATAGTTTGCTTGGCCACGGCCTCTCGAAAGCCGCGATGATGTAGACCGACACATGGGCGTAAGAATAGGGGGGGCCAGGAGAGCATGGTCCCCCGCTTGTCAGATTAAGGTTGCATTTGGCTTACTTGTGCACTACATTAAACATGCATGCCAGTTTACCTAGTTCACCAGCCATCCCCCTTAAGATGCGTCATCTTTTTCATTTGCTCATTGGCCATCGCTTAGTATTACAGCCGCAAGACCTACGCCGCAGGGCATGGAGACTGCAACGCCGGGCATCGGGGCTGTTGTTGCTATGACTTGCGGGCTCGCGTGCACAAGACCATCTTACGTAGTTTTCTATCAGTGATCAGCTCTGACAGGACCTCGAGCATTTTAAGACAAACATGGGTTAGCCATGTGAATACAAATTAGAAACCTCATTTCACCTACAATCTACAGTCAGGGATAAATCGATATCTCTGAAGAACATAGATAAACACGGAACTGGAGTCTATGTGACAACCATCGGACTACCTGCATTGATCAGGGATGTCGTTGCGTCAATAAGGATTTCTGTGCTGATCCGGGGCTGACTGCGCGGGTCAGAAGGCCTCCCGTGTCAGGGATGGGAACAATGTGGTATGCTAATGTCCTCCGGATGGCCACCCCCCCCCCCCCCCGGTCCTCGGGCTCGCTTTCCAGGAAAACTTCCTGAAGTACACCCTGAGATTGCCCCCCCCCCACTTTTTGAGACATTCCTACGCCTATGGACCGACAGACTGTCATGTGTACGAAGTCTCATGGGCAGCGCGCGCGCCCGTGTAAGCCTGGTTCATGGTTGGCTGTCATGGCTGTGGCGTCGGTTGCCACAGTCGCCCGTGGCGACCTGTGTGCCTCGTACAAAGGATAACCTTTTCTGAACTGACAACCGCTCTGCGTAACACTGCGCTATAAAAAAACAACACAAAAAACACAAACACAAACACTGCGCCTCGTAAAAAACAATTTGCGGTCGATGGTCAACGTAGGATGTGTGGGGGCAGGGGGAGGAGGCAACGGAAGCTCGCTCAAGTGTGTGTGTGTGGGGGGGGGGGGGGGCAGGGGAAGAGGCAACGGAAGCTATTTCAAGTGTGCGTGTAGGGGGGGGGGCGGGGAAACATCAGGCGACGGAAGCTCTCTCAAGTGTGTGTTTGGGGGGGGGGCGGAGGGAAGGGGCAACGGAAGCTTTCTCAAGCGCGCATGTGCGGGGGGGGGCGAAAGTCGAAGGATCTTCCTTGCTCCCCAACAGCTGCGCACCTGTGAGAACGTATTCACTTCCCACGTCGGTCGAAGTTTAACGGCTTTGCTGATTACAGGCTAGCACAATACATTATCATGTTTGCCATTCAATTCTACGAGATCGGTCCGCGATAGGTGTGTATATGCACCTACCAGCGATAATTTACTTATGTCATTGGTGAGATTGTAGCCCGATGCTCAGGCTGCGTAACACCTACAGTTCGTGAGTGAACGTTTTCGCTTTTCACGATGATTGCATTTAACCGCTTGGCATAAAAACCTGCTATTATCACATCATGCCCCCAATCAACGTTTACACATTCGGCTTAGTGGTTATATGCACCTGCCCTCAACAGTTTTTTCCATTGTCGGTACGAAGGCAGTCCGCTGCCCGGTCGCCCATTTCTGCAGCAGTCCGCGCATAAGCGTGTTAATTTCAGCGCCAATTTCGTCGCAATAGTTGGCCGCACGACTTCCCAAAACGCATTATGCTCAACATTAAACTCCATGCAGTTTGCTCCCCGCCCATATGTACCTGCCGCTAACAGTTTGCTCATTATCGATGAGACGAAAGCTTAATGTTCCGGCGGTCCAATCTCGTATGGTTTATGAGTGTACGTTTTCATTTTTCATGTCATTGCATTTCAATGATTAGCGATACAGGTCTGCAAGGCACACCATAACACTGGCCACGAAAGTATGCGTTAACGGCTCGCTGGTCATGTGTTCTTTCGGCGAACACATTTTTATAATATGCAGGGATATTTCCGATGTTCCTGCTGCCCGCGACTAGCGACCGCGTCGCGCTGAAGTGTCGGCAACAGTGGGTTGGAAATCCTCCCTTTGAAGGGAATGTTCAGGAAATGCTGTTCAAATCTCTTTCCCTTTCTTTTTTCCTCTCTTTCCGTGATGAGAGGATGAAAAGTTAATAGTGCGCCAATTATTAAGAGAGCTTATTAGTCATGATATCTGACGATTGCCGCAATATGTTCACATGTGGAACATTGCCTTTATGATAAGTGTTGTCCCACTTTGGCGCAAGGCGCATCAACCCACCGCGGGCGACATGCTGTTTTTCAGTGTGCAAGTCGGCTATTCTCACGATGTCTGTTTTTTTGTAGTC
This sequence comes from Pollicipes pollicipes, assembly GCF_011947565.3. Taxonomy (NCBI): domain Eukaryota; kingdom Metazoa; phylum Arthropoda; class Thecostraca; order Pollicipedomorpha; family Pollicipedidae; genus Pollicipes; species Pollicipes pollicipes. Next base: position 25,058,454 of record NW_023597055.1, read on the forward strand.
GCCGGGGACGGGAGTAAATAGGCTATCCTTATATCAGGCGCGCGGTTATCTATCGACCGCGGGCCGATCCTGTTTTTTTTTTCCACAGCGCGAGTACGGTTTTTATTGTTACGTTTGACCTGAGCGCCTGTTCCGAGCATGCGCGTCAGGACGATCAACAGGCGGCGGCCCTTTAAAAACACTGACCCCGTCGAAGCATGGGCACGAGCAAACGGAGCACAGTAACAATGACAGTCGGCTGTCGGAGGGACGTTGACACGGCTGCGGTGATGGGAGACCGTATCGGCCTGGCATGGCGAAGGCCGGGCGCTCGGCGCATGCATCTCCGCAAAATGTAAGCCCGGCGGAAGTATCGCCGACCCCTCGGTGATTCTTTGAGGTCCACTTCCATTCTATGTTTTACAAGCGTGTGTTTTATTAACGGACCCTAAAGAGAAGACAGTCCTGTGAGGATGCTAAAGTTACACAATATTTGTGATCCATTATATGTCGCGCAGTCCTTTCATGCTTGCATTGTATAATAGTAACTAGCATATTACACATACAAACATATCGCTAATGTGTGTTGTGGAATGGCGTGCTGGCTCCTGCCTGGTATTGCTCTTTGCGTTCCAACGAACATCCTGAAAGAAAATAGCAGACCAAGGAATAACGTGGGGCCTTACTTTTATGCTGTGGGACAGGACGCGTCGTGGTCAGGTCCATGCTCTTGACGTTAATATCTCCGTGCTGCTTAGTTCGTATACTGCGCGCAGCTCGAGGTGCCAGTGAATTTTCCACTAGTGCAGTGAAGGGATTTTTGTTACCACGGGCTGAGTGCGTGACAGATGTTTTGCGTTATGACTCCTCGCGGGGAGCGATGGGGAAAGTCCTATGCGGTATGTAGGCAGTTGTCTAGCCGTGGGTCTAAAGGTCCCACTCCCTACATAAATTAGGGAGTAGACTGTTAGTCAATCTCTCTGCGACCCACAGATCGGGTGGGACGCATTTTTTGTACGTGGTTGGCCACTACTGAGAGTAGCGGCAGCGTGTAGGGTACCTTTGATGGATTCGCAACTCGTAGATCGTGAGGCTCACTTATCAGCTGCCTTGTTGCGACTCCCGCAGGTGGAAGTCAGAAAACGGCGTTGGGCTGTCGGAACAGTTGGTTGAATTTTCCGTTGGTGGATTGGCATGCGGCCACAGAAGGGGGTTTGCTAAGATGACCATCAGCAACTGACCCTTAGCGGTGGCAGTGAATTCGGTCACTGAGGGTACCGTTGTTAGAATCATGACACCGACTCCAGAAGGCAAGGTTCGCACATATGAGCCGATGAGTGATTCCAGCGTGCCGATGAGGGATTCCGGCGACTGAGAATTACGGGCTGATGAGAGATTCCGGCGAGCCGATGAAGGGTTCCGGCATAATCCAGTGACGAAAGGGTGGGGGTCACGTGTTGATGCCGCGGCGAGTCTTGCACCAGGTGGCTACTATTTATTGGATACACGTTCCGAGGTATATGTGGGGTATGGCTGTGCGGTTCCGCAAATATTTGAGGGGGTCTGATCGCTGCACATAACTTGCACATAACCTGTGTGAAGCGACCACACTCCTGGCCTTCCTTTGATATGACCGGTACCAAGCATGTATGAAACAGTGTGAATGTAAGAATGCCAGTTGCGGAACCCCCGTGAAGTGGTGTTTGCTGCCCATGTTAGGACGAACACATCTGTTTCGAAAAAGGCCATGTAGTGTCAGCGAGGTAATGTTTTCGCGACCACTTGCACTTGCCCCCATTAATCGGCTTATGACATGGAAGTACATCGTTGGTAGCTACCCGCGTACCAGTACAGCGAGTCAACTATCCAACAGCCGCCATAAGCAATGATATGTATGATAAATCCAAGCGAGTGCGATGATTGCCAGCATTTCTCCCATGTAGCTTTTTCTCTTTGTGAGGTTGATTTTTATGGAGTACAGTCAGTATCTCTAGACTAGTGTGGGCCTGCAGTGGCGCACTTCCGTGTCAGAATGACAGGTGAGCGACGCCAGCTAGACTGAGTGGCTGAGCGCGCGGCAACCCCCAATAACAGGATCAGTACGATAGGCATGCAAGAGGGTCGAATGTCACCCTGTGTCCCACACGAACAGCTAGCCTTACAACTTAATGGAACATTCATAAATGTCTTATTCCGACGAAGACACCCAATTACCTTGCTGATCAGCATTTGCAGCGTATTCACATTATGCATTTAACAACATCACGCGCGAGTACGTAACTTCGAAAACCATACAGGAACTTCATCTAAATTCTTGAGTCAGTCACAGCGCTTGTTGCTTTTAAGCAGGCTGGGCTTCGGGAATCTCGTGATCGCCATTTTGTGTCGGCGAGAAATCCATCGGATGAACATGCCAATATTGCGAAAAAATAGGAGCCCTTGCTCCGAGTTAAGACCGCGTGTAGCACCACAATGCACCCATTTTCCACCGCCTGCGCCGGCAGCCGACGGCGAATGGCGGGAATGAGGCGTAGTCCCTTATTGCGACATTGCTTGAAAACCTTTTCGAGCCGATAACCACCTTTTTCATTGCGAAATTATAGGGTTCAAACTACACTCCTTCAGGTGCAAGTGAGAAAAGGTTCAAAATCATGTAAGAAATGGTTCTACATGCACCACAAATGTTCCAAATGCTACCATCAATATTTTTGTGCAATGATGATTCCAAGCGCGACACACGCGTAGTTTCGAGATTTTTGGATCACTTTGACGTCTAGGTTTGGACGTTTTTCCTTCATCGTAGCGAAAAAAATCACCGGCGAGCATTAGCCCTTCAAGCACAAAACACGAAATTTCCGGAGGACGCAACTTCGGACCTTTAATCTGTGAAGCCTGAAAATGTCATGGATGTCTTCAGCGCTGTTGACAAACCCTGTGACCCATTTTGATGCAAGTCCGTAAGATGCGGGTGTAAAGCTACCCTCTGACCTGTCGATGCGTCGTGGAATGACCCGCCTTACCAGGGAAGTAAAAACTCGTTCCGGTGTGAAAATTGTCAGTCGCTTCTTGTACACTAGAAGCATATGCTGAAACTGTACACCACTCTGGCCAAGGTTTGTGCGTTGTTGCCTATCTGTAGTCCATAATTCGATTGTTCTACCCTTGTTCTAACTTGTTTGCTTTGTTCATTACTTGCTCTGACTGTACCGATCGGTCGCCCGACACACGGTCACATCATAACACTAAGAGGGCCAGCAAACCCGGAATGGCAAGTTCTATAGACCCCGACGACGGTCTCCGTGTATAAATGAACAGATCCTACTAGCATCCAACACGCTCAGTACGTCTCCAGATCTGCACCGGTTGCACGTCCTCCGACACAAATAACCACAGGGTTTGCAAGCGATTTTTTCAGATTTGTCGCGCGGTTTTGGACGTTTTGGCCATTGGACGTTGTGAACTATGGATGTTTTAATGCGCATGCAGTGCGCAAGGGTTACGTTAGTGCGTAAGTATTCTGCCACGAGCGCTGTCGAATCCAATGGTAGCCGGCTTTCGACCAGAAAGCGCACCAGAACGCCGTTGGGGCGTGTCGGCTTGCGCATCCAGTTATGCAGGATTAAAGTGCGAGTTATATTAAAAGTTGAGATTTTTTTGTGTTCTTGTGAATTGCTACTCTCTGAGATTTTCGAGGTCGGTGGTCGTGTATCGAAAATACAAGGCAGTGTCCCAATATATGTACATGCATACAAAAATGTATATTATATATGCATATATATATATATATACATATATATATATATATATATATATATGTATGTATATATATGCATGTATATAGCCTAGATGGAGCCCGGGCCCAGCCTAGATGGTTGGGGTGACATCACTTCCTCTCAGGAGGTTAACTGTGAATAATGTAAGATGTGTGGTGACGTTTTTCACGGATAAATTTGGCGCAGTGTTTTATTTTGAGCTAAAACGCTCGCATGGATGAACACACATGAATGGACACCGTGATGAATATAATACGGCTGAGAGTGCAAGCCCAATGAATTAGATGAGATGGCGAGGAATCATTAAGATGCAGTGGAATCACGAGATGCACGCCTTGGAGCGGAGCGGTGCCTCAACCAGCCCCATACGCGCCCAATCACATCCAGCCACGTGCGAATACACCCCCACTGCCCTACTCAAAGGCACAACTGGACTCCGGTGGGCGGAGAGCGGGTAGACGCGCTGTGCTGTGGCACCCCGCGCCGCCCGTCACCGCCCGTCACGCTGGCCGCTCAGATGCACGCGGCGCTGGCGCGTCAGCTCGCGGCCGCCCCGGGCGCCGCCAGCTGACCGATGCGGCGGTCCAGCTCGCGCACGGCCGCGTCGCCGTCCGTGTAGAGGCCGGTGTCGAGCAGGACGCGCCGCTCCTCGCGCAGTCGGCGCAGCTGCTCGCCGTCAGCCGGCTCGGCGTCCGGCGGCGGCTGGTCGCGCGGCGTCAGCGCGCGCACCTGACCGCGCAGGTCCTCCAGTAGGCGGCGCTCCTCCGAAAGGAAGCTGCCCTCGTCCCGGGCCGTCACCTGTGCCCTGTAACGCATCACGCGTCCGTGAGAGGCGCAGTGTGGGCTGGGCCAGGCACACGAGGCGCACGAGGCGCAACGCCGCACACGCCAATGTTAGGACAATGGCGATGCTCATCAATATTATCTGATTGACCTGACTTGCTGATTATGGCGCCCTGATGATTTGATGGCGCTGGTTATGCGATATGGATATTGCTGATTATGATATTATTTTTTGAGGCCAGGATCACAACCCATTCTACCTCGTGGACCACTTGCCGTTGACCGAAGTCTATCTTGAACACCAAAGTGAAGTTGAAAAGTGCGGCATAGCGAGTTACTGAGCTAATAACACGGTGAATGACGAGCTACGGTCAGCAGCGTCCGATGATTTCGACAGCGCGTGCACCCAACCGGGCTCAGGCGGCCACTGCGCGGCGTGACCCAGTCCTGTCGGGGCACACGCCGGCTGCTACGCGGCGAGCCCAGCCCTGCCGGGACACACCCCGGCTGCTACGCGGCGTGACCCAGTCCTGTCGGGACACACGCCGGCTGCTACGCGGCGTGACCCAGTCCTGTCGGGACACACGCCGGCTGCTACGCGGCGTGACCCAGTCCTGTCGGGACACACGCCGGCTGCTACGCGGCGTGACCCAGTCCTGTCGGGACACACGCCGGCTGCTACGCGGCGTGACCCAATCCTGCCGGGACACACGCCGGCTGCTACGCGGCGTGACCCAGTCCTGTCGGGACACACGCCGGCTGCTACGCGGCGAGCCCAGCCCGGGTAAAGCGGACGCGGGGCGGGGCGAGGAGCAGGCCGTGTCAGGACGCGCGTCGCCCGAGGATCCACGGGTCAGCCAAGGTAACCTGTCCGCGCTGAAACGCGGACGGGTCATATGGAGCCGGTGGGTGGGGCGCAGCCCACGCGTCACTGGGGCAGACAAGCCGCGCGGGACCCGCGTGCCATGCACAGGGTCCGAGCAGCCTCTACGGGAAGCACACCATGAAACCACACCTGAATGAAGCCTCTGGCAGCCGGGGCACTTGCAAGCAGTCCCAGCAGCGTTCACACACATCAGAAGTTCACCGCTCCGGCCGCCAGAGGACCGGTCGCCCACCATCTCGAGCGTAGCTGACCACACACCAGGAGATGGGACGGCTACCTCACACACGAGCACAGCGGTGGCCTGCCCATAACCCAGGGTGGGGTGGGGAGGGGAGGGGGTGGCCGACTAGCAACCGCCTTACTCGCCGTCCCCATCAAGCCCTGTGACTTCGTGCTGGAATCCACGTCACATTCAGTTCGGACGTAACCAGCTTTACAGAATAGGACGAGGGTGGAACGCAAACATAAGCGAAACGCGCCGCACACAATTCTACAAAATGTCGGCGCCTAAAACCGCACGCGTCTAAGCACGCGGCTACTAGTCACGGCGGCCCACTCCGCTCCCGCAGCTGACTGCGCTCCGAGCCAGCTGACTGCGCCTGACTGCGCTCTGAGCCAGCTGACTGCGCTCTGAGCCAGCTGACTGCGCTCCGAGCCAGCTGACTACGCTCCAAGCTGGCTGACTACGCTCCGAGCTGGCTGACTCCGCTCCGAGCTGACTGCGCTGCGAGCTGGCCGACAACGCTCCGAGCTGACTGACTGCGCTGCGAGCTGGCTGCGCTCCGACCTGACTACGCCCCGCGCTGGCTGACTGCGCTCCGAGCTGGCTGACTGCGCTCCGAGCTGGCTGACTACGCTCCGAGCTGGCTGACTCCGCTCCGAGCTGGCTGCGCTCCGAGCTGGCTGACTGCGCTCCGAGCTGGCAGGCTCGCCGCGTCGACGGTCTACGGTGAGCGTGCCGGTCACTGCTCACCTGACCCGGTCACTGCTCACCTGAACCGGTTACCTCTCACCTGAGCCGGTCACTGCTCACCTGACCCGGTCACTGCTCGCCTGAGACGGTCACTGCTCACCTAAGACGGTCACTGCTCACCTGAGCCGGTTACTTCTCACCTGACCCGGTCACTGCTCACCTGACCCGGTCACTGCTCATCTGAGACGGTCGCTGCTCACCTGAGCCGGTCACTGCTCACCTGAGCCGGTCACTGCTCACCTGAGCCGGTCGAGCTCGAGCTTCTCTCGCTCGAGCCTCTGGCGCGCGAGCCTGGTGTCGGCGGCTCGGCGCTCTTCGAGCTCGCGGGCCGTCTCCACCCAGCGCTGCTTGTAGTAGAGCTTGGACTTGACGGCCGCCTCCAGGCTGCGTTCCAGCTCGGCCGTGGCCTGGCGCTGGACTTCAGGAGCGGCGTCAGCCGGCGCCGACTGCGCCTGCAGCTCCAGCAGGCGCCGCTCCAGCTCGGCCGTCTGCTCCTGCAGGCGGCACCGCTGCCCACCATAGAGGCCGTCAACCGACACACGTGCCCCGGTGGTGGTGGTGGTGGGTCTCAAAGCTCCATACGGACACGGGGCTCTTTAACGCCGTCACAGGAACATGTGACCCTCATGGGCTGCCACGAGGCACCCGGCCCCATCACCGAACATCACGAAAAGCCCAAAGCGACAGCTTTCACACACAGCTGAAAAGGTCCAGCCAACCAGCCAACAAATGCCATCTACACTTGGGCAGTGACCAAACAGCTTGATACAAAAGAAAACATCCGGAGGTCCGTGCTACACGTGTTGCTGCCACCCCCTCGAAAAATCGACCCGTCGGCATGCATATCACATGGTGTATCTGGGTAACAGTGGTCTGCAGCTGAGCTAGCACGTGTCCAGCCTGGCCTGACCGCTGTCCCACTCCCCAGTCTCCTCCTGCCTCACCGCTGCCCCACCCTCCGGTCCCCTCATGCCTGACCGATGCCCCAATCCCCTGTCCTCCCCCGTCTGACCGCTGACCCCGCTCCTCAGTCCCCTCCTGCCTCACCGCTGCCCCACCCTCCAGTCCCCTCATGCCCGACCGCTGTCCGCTCCCCAGTCCTTTCCTGCCTGACCGCTGTCCCGCTCCCCAGTCTCCTGCCCGACCGCTGTCCCGCTCCCCAGTCTCCGCCTCACCGCGTCCGCTCCCCAGTCTCCTCCTGCCACCGCTGTCCCGCTCCCCAGTCTCCTGCCTCACCGCTGTCCGCGCCCCAGTCTTTTCCTGCCCGACCGCTGTCCCGCTCCCCAGTCTCCTGCCTCATCGCTGTCCCGCTCCCCAGTCTTTTCCTGCCTCATCGCTGTCCCGCTCCCCAGTCTCCTGTCTCACCGCTGTCCCGCTCCCAGTCTCCTGCCTGACCGCTGTCCGCTCCCCAGTCTCCTGCCTGACCGCTGTCCCGCTCCCCAGTCTCCTCCTGCCTGACCGCTTCCCGCTCCCAGTCTCCTCCTGCCTGACCGCTGTCCCGCTCCCCAGTCTCCTCCTGCCCGACCGCTGTCCCGCTCCCCAGTCTCCTCCTCACCGCTGTCCCGCTCCCCCAGTCTCCTGCCTCACCGCTGTCCCGCTCCCCAGTCTCCTGCCTCACCGCTGTCCCGCTCCCCAGTCTCCTGCCTGACCGCTGTCCCGCTCCCCAGTCTTTCCTGCCTGACCGCTGTCCCGCTCCCCAGTCTCCTCCTGCCTGACCGCTGCCCCACTCCTCAGTCCCCTCCTGCCTCACCGCTGTCTCGGCGTCGGCGGCCTTCTGCTGCTCCTCGCGGACCCGCTTCTGGCACTCTGTCTCCATCTCGGCGGTGAGCGAGCGCACCTCGGCAGCGATCTGCTGGTGCTCCTCCTGCAGGCGCGCGCGCAGCTTCACCACCTGGCGGCGGCGCGGCGCGGGCGTCAGCAGAGCCGCCGGTCCCGGCGCGCAGCGCGAGGGGGGAGCGGTCCCCGACTCCACCCCGCGCCGGACGTGCCCGATCTGGGCGGGAGAACTTGGCGCGGGGATCGGGACGAACGGTGAAAAAAGCAGGCGGCTTGGAGACGGTTTGGAGACGGCATGTGTTCAATGAGCAAACCGTGTAGCAAGTGCTTTCGGGGAGCATGATGACACTGACATGGGATACGAGAAGGACAAGTGCGAGCTTTCACCAAAGTTGAAAATAAATACAAGGTTGCAGAAACATCCAGAACCTACATGCTGCCATTCAGGGTATCAAAATCACGGGATGTACATAAAGAACTGGGTCACGGCAGACACTCTTGAAGACGCCGCTTGCTTTGCATTATTGCAATGAGCTTTGTCGCCAATGTATTCATCGATGCTGCCCTATACATCGGAGAGTAAGGTGCTGAAACTGGCCAACAGGCTCCAAGACATTTCATCATTAACCACCTGACTCTCGATCCCATCCTCTTCATTTTCTTCCACCACCGGTGCATCATCACGACCCGTCCCTTGCTTCCATTGACATTTTAACAGCTGCACAGCCCAGCCGACCGAACCGCCCCACTTCGTCGAGAAACTGGCGCGCGCGCGTCTTATCGGCTGCCCACTGCGGCGCCGCTGCCCCGTCACGACCCGTCCAGCGGTCCGTCGGCGACCGTGACGGGCCGGCCGGCCGGGGCAGCGACGCCGATCAGACGATACAGGCGCCGGTGCGTCCGGCACGGCCGGCCCGGCGGCGGCCAGACACCGGTCAGGCGCGCCGGCGGCGAGCCATGCGCGCCGGACAGCTGCTGGCGCTGCGACTGGCGCTGGCCACCATGTCGGCCGGCGGCGGCGGCGCAGAGGCAGACCGGGCGGCAAGACGGCCAGACGGCGGCTGGAGAGACGGCCGGCCTTTGGAACACTACTCCTCCCGCTACGACAACCCGTGGCTGGGCTGGAGCCGTGCGCCGCCGCAGCCGCCGCCGCCGGCAGCGCCTCTCCCCGAGCCCGCCGTGTCCGCCGCCGCGCCTCCACCGCCGCCACTCCATCCAGGTCCTACGCTCCTCGACGACCTCTCCGCCGCCCTCCTGACGCGCCAACCGCGCCTACCCTCCCTCTTCACCATCTACCGTTTCGCCAACGCGCCGTGCCGACTCGGCTCGGGCGGCGTCGGCACCTGCTACACGGCCGGCGAGTGTCGACGCCGCGCCGGCCGCGCCGCCGGCTCCTGCGCGCGCGGCTTCGGCGTCTGCTGCGTGCTGCTCGCCTCGTGCGGCGCCACCATCGGCGCCAACGGCACCTACTTCGTGAACGAGGGCTTCCCGCGGCCGCGCGCCGCCGCCGGCCGGTGCGCGGTGCGCGTGCAGCCGGCGGCGCGCGTCTGCCGGCTGCGGCTGGAGCTGGCGCTGATGGCGCTACATTCGCCAGAGCTGGCCGACCGGCGCTGCCGCCGGGACCGGTTCGTCGTCAGCGGCGGCGCACTCCGGCGGCCGCTGGTGCTCTGCGGGTGAGTGAAGCCGCGGCCCCCAGCCGCATCGCTGATGACGGGCCGGGGGGGGGGGGGGGGGGGGGGGCGTAACACCAGTAAATGAACGCCACGCCTGCCGTCTCAGGCAGCTCGCGGCCACTGCAGAGTACTTACGACTCGCCCCGTCAGCTTTGCCCACGCTCAAATGCAATCAAATGTCACGTAGCAGGTAGACACCATTTGGGTCAGCCAACGACCAGCTAAGCCAGTGCTCCGGACCATGCTCGAGGCCTTTTCCTTCGGCATTGCCATTAGTGCAATGACGACTGCACCCAATACATCCTGTCATACATCGGCGGAGTGGTCGTCACCTTCCAAAACATCGGATTGGTTGACCCTTAGACCCGGCTGTGCCATTCCCGTGGTAAGCGCCGTCTCATGCTAAGCCCCACACAAACGTTAACTGCCGTTCACAAGTATTTTTCACACAGCTGATGGACTGGGGGAGACCCTTGGTCGAGAAATATCAGCGTCCTTGCTGAATCCGAGCGCACTGGGCGCTAGGCGAGGCGGACGCGCCGCCTGCCATCTGGCGTCGGGACGAGCTATTAGCACACCGTCCCGGCTGCTGAGAGCTGACGCTCGTTCCCCGCCGCCTGCCACCTGGCGCCGGGACGAGTTATCAGCACACCGCCCCGGCTGCTGAAAACTGGCGCTCGTTCCCCGCCGCCCGCCACCTGACGTCGGGACGAGTTATCAGCACACCGCCCCGGCTGCTGAGAGCTGACGCTCGTTCCCCGCCGCCTGCCCCCTGGCGCCGGGAGAAGTTATCAGCGCGCCGGCCGGCTGCTGAGAACTGACGCCCGTCCCCCGCCGCCTGCCGCCGCCGACAGCGCCAACGGCGGCCAGCACCTGTACGTGGAGACGGGCCCGGAGCCGGTCACGCTCGCGGTGGAGGCAGACTCGTCGTTCCCGCGCCTCTGGGCCGTGGCGGTGCAGCAGGTGGCGTGCGGCTCCCCGCAGGCGGCGCCGGCCGGCTGCCTGCAGCACCACACCGCCCACGCCGGCCGCTTCGTCTCGTTCAACTTCAACTACAGCCAGGTGGGCCGCTACTGCTACCACAGTAAGGTCGGATACGTCCTCTGATATGAGACGGTATTCCAGTCGAACCACACCAAGATGGGTAGTTCACGCTCTACAGCGAGACCTCCAAAACCGCACGGTTTTTAAAGGTCTTGCTGCACGGCTGCACGGTGTTATCCTCAAGCCGCACGGTGAACTTGTGCCCCAGTTTGTCGCCAAAGGTACAATTCGTTTTATACAGAAGTCAGCTATGTAAGGGCCCGGTAAACGCAGATCAAGTAGCTTGAACAACATGGGAAAATAATGAGTATTGTGCTTTCGTAAAGTCGTGGTGGAATCCCACAGACCAGTTGCCTTTGTTCAATGCATAGTAAATGATTCGCCAACGGTAAGTAATGCGACGCCTTTTGCTGGCAATGTTTGTGTTGCTGAAACGTCCATTTCTATCGCATGATTAGGCCGCCACCACGAGCCTTCCAAAAATACGTATACAGAACGCGTAACATTTTGAGCCACACCCAAATAATTGGTCGAACCCTCCATTTCGTTGGATGAACTCGGTGAGTCCGATTGCAGGGCCACATCTTTTCTCCACGCCGCCGCAGTCAGCCGCTGGAATAGCCCCGGGCTAGCGGCGGCATACCTCCACCCAGGCACGTCCGATCTCCAGCTAACCGTGCTTCGCCGATGCGGCAGGGCCTGCTGCTGAGCGGCGTCAACTACAGCATCTGCATCCGCCGGGCGGCCGGCCGCTGCGGCATCGCCTACCGGCAGTGCGCCGACGACACCCAGCCCTCCTCCACCTTCAGGCTGGGCGCCGAGCGCGGCGGCGACGGCGGCGGCGGCGCGTCCGTCTGCGGCGGCGCCTGGCTGTGGCTGCCGTGCGGTACGGACCGGCGGCGGCCGCCGCACCACCTCACGGCCGACGGCGGCGCCTGCCGCTCCCGCTTCTGCGGCCGACGGCTGCGTGTCCGACCCGCCGCCGCCGCCGTCGTCTACTCGTTCTCAGCGCCGTTCGTGGTGCGGGTACACGCCGGAGGGACGGCGGGCGAGACGGACGGGGGCAAAGACGCGCTGGCAGACGCTGCCGACATGCGCGGCTTCTGTGTCGACTACACGCAGCTGAAGTGTGACGCCGCTGACGGCCCGTGACGACTGGGACTGGATGATGGCGGTGTGAGGCGGTCAGCTACGTGAGGAGGTACGTGCGAGAAATGCCCTGTATTTGTGCCTTTCCTGGCACACGAAACGTCACTATGTCCGTAACGTCACTATGTATTTGTGCCTTCCTGGCACACGAAACGTCACTATGTCGCGTCTGTTTTTTTATGTCAAGTAGCACACATTGCTAAGTTAGTATCGCATGGATTGTACAAACGCACATCATGAACGAATAAAATAGTATTCGAAAGAACGCATGTTCATCCGCGCCGTAACTGGATGCAGTTCACCTTGGCCTACTTTTCACACCCGGCCTATATGACCCTACCAGATATTCCGAACAGAGCTCGGTCAGCTTCTTTTACCACGCATGTCCAATAACCTTACAACGGCAATAAAGTCCAACCTGACACCCTCAAGCCAATCATTCGCTGGTAGCCTGCCACCCTCAGTCAATCACTAGCCGGTAACCTGCCACCCTCAGCCGATCACTAGCTGGTGACCTGCCACCCTCAGCTGATCACTAGCTGGTAACCTGCCATCCTCAGCCAATCACTAGCTGGTAACCCTGCCATCCTCAGCCGATCACTAGCTGGTAACCTGCCACCTCAGCCGATCACTAGCTGGTAACCTGCCATCCTCAGCCGACCACTAGCTGGTAACCTGCCATCCTCAGCCAATCACTAGCTGGTAATCTGCCATCCTCAGCCAATCACTAGCTGGTAACCTGCCATCCTCAGCCAATCACTAGCTGGTAACCTGCCACCCTCAGCCAATCACTTGCTGGTAGCCTGCCACCCTCAGCTGATCACTAGCTGGTAACCTGCCATCCTCAGCCAATCACTAGCTGGTAACCTGCCACCCTCAGCTGATCACTAGCTGGTAACCTGCCATCCTCAGCCAATCACCAGCTGGTAACCTGCCACCCTCAGCCGATCATTAGCAGGTAACCTGCCACCCTCAGCCAATCACTAGCTGGTAAGCAGAGCCTAGTGGAATTCAAGCCTCAGCCCAAATCATGGTCAACCGGTCCCAGACCCAAGGTCTCCCAGCCGGGGCGACAGGCGGCGCTGCTCTACTGTCAGCATAGACAGGAGAACAAACATGAGGAAAAGGGCACCCACGGCCGGCAACATGGCTTTGCAACAGCTTACCTGACTGGGTCCTCCCAGCGTTCCCTCGCGTCACCAACCGGATCCCCCCAGCGGTCCCTTGCGTCACCAACCGGGTCCTCCCAGCGTTCCCTCGCGTCACCAACCGGCTCCTCCCAGAGTTCCCTCGCGTCACCAACCGGGTCCTCCAGCGTTCCCTCGCGTCACCAACCGGGTCCCCCCAGGGTTCCCTCGCGTCGCCAACCGGGTCCTCCCAGCGTTCCCTCGCGTCACCAACCGGGTCCCCCCAGGGTTCCCTCGCGTCACCAACCGGGTCCCCCCAGCATTCCCTCGCGTCACCTACCAGGTCCTCCCTGCATCTCCTCCGTCTTCACATCGTCACTGACGTTGTCCTCACAGCACTGACCCCGTCCTCACAAGACTGACCGCGTCTTCCCCGTCCTCGACTAGACCACGTCCTACCAACATTAACTCAGACCTACTAACAATGGCCCCGTCCTCGCCTGACCCCTCCTGATAACGCTGATCCCTTCCTCGCCTTATGACCTTGGCCCCGACCTCGTCCGACTTCTCCTTTACCTCGCGGATCCCTCCCTCACCTTATGACCTCGTCCATAAGACGTATCGTATTCTCGTTCATGAGCTCGTCCTCACAACCTTAATGTCCTCGCAATGTCATCCTCCCCTTGTCCTCACACAGCTGAGCCCGCCGCCAGATGACTGACCTCGTCCTCGCGGTCCTGCAGCCGCTGCTGGCGCTCCTCCAGCGCGGCCAGGCCGGCGCGCAGCTTGTCCTCCAGCGCCACGGCCTCCCGCAGTCGCTTCTGCACCTGCAGCTCGCGCTCCGCGTCGCGCCGCTTCCACTCCTCGGTTAGCGTGGCCAGGTGGGCCGCCTCCCGCTGTTGCAGCTGCGCCACGGCGCGGGCCCGCACGGGTCAGCAGCGGCGCGCATAGAGGGTACAGCATCACGCAGCCCACTGGGCCCAATAAACGGTGTCATTGTACGCCACTTAATGTGACTGGGCAGTCATCGACAAGTCGACGCTCGTGGGCTTTATCACTGCGCAGTTTTATCACTCTGGCGAGAACACACACACTGGGCTGAGCGACGGTGCAAATCTAAGTCGCTGAGGCCATTGAGAAGCGCGGGTATCCAAAGTACAGTTCTATTCTCGGGTGACCACATCTACTACGAAGACATGTCTTGGCTGGTGCGAAAAGGCCCCATTTCACTCCCTGCACGGACGAAACATGCCATGCTACGACGGGACTAAAGCATTATATCACTAAACCGGCCGCGTCGCCGAGGGAAGGACCGGCGGAACACCCCGCCGGACTCACCTGGTTCTGGAAGAGCACCTTCTGCTCTTGCTTCCACTGCTCGAGCTCGCGGGCCGCCGCGTACATCTCGGCCTCCAGCTGCACGGCTTCACCGTCGGCCGGCGCCACGGTCGCGTCGGGCGGCGGCGTCGGCACGCCCTCCACGCCGGCCGCCTCGCCCAGGCCGTCCAGAGACATGGCGACGGTGAGCTGGCCGGCGGCGGCGCCGTCCGGGCCGCGCACCGCGGTCACCGCCAGGTGGCTCTGCTGGAAGCCGCGCACGCCCAGCGACGACTGCCGGCCGGGGAGAAGGGGAGGTCAGGCCGGCGGGTGATGCCCCGGTGCCCGCCGCTGACTGGGAGGGTGATGCACCGGTGCTCACCGCTGACTGGGAGGGTGATGCCCCGGTGCCCACCGCTGACTGGGAGGGTGATGCCCCGGTGCCCACCGCTGACCGGGAGGGTGATGCCCCGGTGCCCACCGCTGACCGGGAGGGTGATGCCCCGGTGCCCACCGCTGACCGGGAGGGTGATGCACCGGTGCCCGCCGCTGACTGGGAGGGTGATGCCCCGGTGCCCACCGCTGACTGGGAGGGTGATGCACCGGTGCCCACCGCTGACCGGGAGGGTGATGCACCGATGCCCACCGCTGACTGGGAGGGTGATACACCGGTGCCCACCCGCTGACCGGGAGGGTGATGCACCGGTACCCACCGCTGACCGGGAAGGTGATACACCGATGCCCACCGCTGACTGGGAGGGTGATGCACCGGTGCCCGCCGCCTGACCGGAAGGTGATACACCGGTGCCCGCCGCTTGACTGGGAGGGTGATACACCGGTGCTCACCGCTGACTGGGAGGGTGATACACCGGTGCCCACCGCTGACCGGGAGGGTGATGCACCGTTACCCACCGCTGACCGGGAAGGTGATACCCGGTGCTCACCGCTGACTGGGAGGGTGATCACCGGTGCCCACCGCTGACCGGGAGGGTGATGCACCGGACCCAACCGCTGACCGGAAGGTGATACACCGGTGCCCCCGCCGACTGGGAGGTGATGCACACGGTGCCCGCCGCTGACTGGAGGTGATGCACCGGTGCCCGCCGCTGACCGGGAGAGGGGAGCAGCCGCTGAGCAGCACCGATCCGTACACTGACACTGGGCACAAGGGATCGGTGTGTATATCAGTCAGGAGTTTTACGATCGCCCGCCGCGGGGCGAGCAGACACGGTCGGCACGAGCGACCACGCCAACACCGAATCCCGTTCAGTCCATATCAGTCCCTTCAGAGAGCAAGGCCGAGGTTCAAAAACGTTTGGGTTAGAATGGTCGCATCAATTGTTTCTCGCAACATCCACTCGGACTGCGACAATGCCGCAGGCTGCAGGCTGCCAACAATGTAGCATGACATAAGCCTCGGCAGCCGCCCACGGCTGCTGTCTGTACCATCAAATTATTTGAGTCACCCTGTTTCTCACTTGCGGATGAAAGTCAGCATTGCTGATGAAAACCGATAGTATCGCACCAAATCGTCGTGAGATCCCAGGCAAGAACCTTTAGGAAAGACTGAACCCTCTCTGCAGTAAGAGCTTCAAACTCAGAATGCACAGCTCAGCTCCAAATGCTTCATAATTCATACCAACGTCGATGCATAGTTCCGCACGAGAGTCGGACAGACTTTTACACTGAGAGAACTCACCTAGCGAGGACACTGCATGGTCTTAAACCACGGACCGCCAAACACAGCCTACCGACACCAGCTCGCGCCGCGCGCCGGCAGTACGCACCGTCGTGTGGACGCGCTGCTGCTGCAGCACCGGGTGGAGCGGGACGCTGGCGCGGCCCAGCAGCTCGGCCGTGTCGACCTCCTCGACGCGCACCTCGACGGCGAACCGACGCAGCGTGGAGCGCAGCCAGCCGCACGAGGCGGCGAAGTTGAACTCGAAGGTGGCGCGCGGCACGGTGGCCGGCCGCCGGCAGGGCAGCGGCACCGGGCCCGAGCGCAGCTCACACGCGTCGCCGAAGTGCGGGTAGCTGAACCTGGGGGCAACGGCGGCGGCGGCTGTCCAGGCCGTTTGTGCAGCTGGATGCTGTCTGGGCTCCGGCAACGCGTGCGCATGACATTATGGTGCACCAGGTGCCTTCCTGTGGCGTCTGCAGCGGAGCACATCGTTATGGGGGATCTTCTGTGCTGCGTGGCATATGCTCACCTGTCGCTCGTACTCGCTCGTAACTGATATGTCGCATAGCACGAAGCACTTCCATATGGTTCATGTCGGGTACGAAAGAAAAAAATCCCTGGAAAACGCACACCACGCCCACCAAGTGGAGGGACAACCGCCAGAGGGAGCGACAAACCAATGTCCCACCCACTCCCACACCCGGCAGCTCACCTGAGCACAGCTCGTCCACGACACGCCTCCTGCAGACACAGCTTGCGCAGGTCCAGCACGAACCGGAAGTGCCGCGGCCGCCGGTCCTCGTCGGCGCCGGGCGCCATCTCGACGGCCGGCGGCGGCTGCGGCGGCTGCAGGCGGCGGCGGCGGCTGCGGCGGCGCGCGACGCACTGTGGTCACCTCCGGCGATCTGACGGGCGAGCCTCGGTCAGCTGGCAGCGACGGCAGGCGGCCGCCGCCGGCCTGTCGAGATCGATGCCCGGCCGGTCGAGCTCCGCCGCGCACGTGGGCGGCGGCGAGACCGGTCGATGGCGGCAACACCGGCGCGTTTGCCCGATGGTAACGCAAAATAACGCGCCTCCGAAATCGATGTGCGCCGCTGGGCACACCCAGTGTTGCGGCGCGTTGCGATGGTTACGTCGTGGGGCCGAGTGGAGAGGTCCGCAGGCACAGCTTGTCAGCCACGAGCTCCCGGATGGCCAGCAGCCCTCCACAGCGGGCGAGCCCCGGGCCCTCCCCAGCGAGAGAGGCATCAGCCCCGGGTCCTCCGCAATGGGAGAGACATTAGCTCCAAGCCCTCACCAGTGGGCGGGTCATCAACACCGGAAGTGGGCCAGGTGACCGGATGTTGGGGTGTCATTTAGTGAGCCGGCGGGGGCTAACTGGTGGGTAATGTACCCCAGCACCGGTCTCCATGTCCAACTCTATCATGCGCAAAGCCGACAGCTGGCGTGCCTTTTATCATATTAGCAGCCCTGGATGCTACATGCTACACTGGATACTACACTGGATGACGCATGCAGGTATCTATTATACTGATTAATAGGTGTTATAGAATATCCTTTCTCAGTACCAGGATAAAAGGTCCCTTTCGAACGTTTCACGTTAGCCAAGGCCTTAGGATTATTGCCAACTGCAAGCGACAGACGCAAGTTAGTTCAGCGAAGATGCCGAGACTAATCGCATCAGATTTTATCCTTCAGCGGGTTTTGACATTCAGGTGGGACAACCAAGACCCCATAATGCTGGTGCAAGTAGTCAATGGTCACAGAGCAGTGGTATAATAATCTGATCCAAAGCACACAAAAACTGACCCTACGTCGCTGCCGAGGCGACTCGAGCCCAGGTCCAGCGGAGAACCGACACCAACTCCATCTGTCGCCGCCGGCGTCTCATCCAGCTCCACGGTGCTGTCGCCAGGCGTCGCCGCCTGCTGCCGCGACGGCGGCTCCACCTCCCGTCGGCCGGACACCGCGCCCTCACCGCTCAGCTGGCTCTGGCCGTCGCCGCCGACGCGCGCGTGCGCCAGCTCGACGGCCACGCCCAGCGCGGGGGCGTGGCCGTCGGCGGCGCGCGGCACCAGGCCCGTCAGCGACGAGGCCAGCGGGTGGGCCGCCTCGTGCGCCAGCGGCTTGGCCGGCGGCGCCGTCAAGGCGGCCACCAGCGGAGCCAGCGGCACTGACGCGCTGCCTGCGCCCCACGAGGCGCGTCACGCAGAAGCCTGCCACCTCAGACGTGATACAGACACTGATGCGCTTCAAATGTCCTGTTTTACAGGAAGCACAATAGATGTGTAGCGGAGCCGAATTAAAAGCATGAAAACACTTTTCACACCTTTCCACACGTTACGGGCAAGCCAGTTAGCACGTTTCCACTCATTAAACGCTTTCTTTCCAAGTGATACGCCACCGCTAACAATCCGCCTGTTCCAAAGACACTTTGACCACATTGGCTTTCGCCGATGATAAGCATTAACGTCGCGCATTTCTATCACAAAGATGATGTCATGTAATAAAAGCCTGGTGGCGCGCGCGCGCGTCCGTGACCGAGCGGCGGCCGGGCTCACCCAGACTGAGGTCGCCGCAGCAGAGGTGGACGTCGATCGAGCCCAGCTGCTGCAGGTAGCGGCGCAGCACGGGCAGCCGCGCCCGTACACGCGTCACCGCCCGCTCCGCCAGGAACCGCGGCTGTCCGCGGCGGCACAGCCGGAGATCAGGCACCCAGCACGCCGGCACCGCGCCCCAAACGCCGGAGGTGGAGCCGAGACGACGGCCAGGGGGGGGGGGGGGGGGGGGGGAGACACCAGACGCCAGAGCTTTCGACGCTCCTACACCGCTGGTAGCGTCACAACAGCTAGGCTGAATTAAGAAGTGGTGCACAACGTGGCAGAGCACCGCTTTCCCCACTGGCGACGGCCTGGGCCATTGCAACGACATCCTTATTGCAGGCGACCTACCAGACGGCAAAGCAAAGCTGCGCGCCTTGAGGGGCGAGGCGCTGCCCATCCAAACGAGACCAACGCCAAACGATTCGCCAAGTCGAAACAAAGATACGATACAGCTGATAGCAAACAACGCTCACTAGGGATGATTGCACACTGCGGAAGATATTAAGACAGCTTCACCTAGCGGGCATACAGCACCAGCATGGGCTTGCGAATCATGCAGCAGCTCGCACCAAAAGAAAGCAATGGCCGCTGCGGCCTCCGCCCTGACCTGCACAATGTTGTTGAAGGTGTCGGTGACGATGTCGCAGCCCAGCAGGCTGTAGTAGAAGCTGAAGCCGGTGCCGGTCGGCAGGTCCACCTCGGGTGGGATCAGCTGGGGACACGGCTCATCATCAGACCGACTCACTGGGGACCCTCCCATCTGATCATCGGAGGGCACAGCCCAGATAACCCAGCCCTCGGGGAGAAATCAGCACGCTTATGGCGGCACGGGGTCAGGCCAGTCAAATTCCGTACAATCGGTGGGAGAACAAACAAACGTGGAGCAGGCAACACGTGGATCAATATTTATGTCCCATCATTTGTGGCATGCACCTCACGTTCTCCTACATCCCAGATGGAAGGAAGAAGCAAACATAAGATAACTAGCCAAAAAAGCATATGATAACTAGATAACTAGCCAAAATTAGCATTTTGCTTTCAAAATTTGCATTCTTTGTGACAAGCAACACATCAATCTTAAAAAATGTTCGCTGGAATCTACCCTACATACACCATTACCAATCTCTTCGCATCGAGCTGTTTCAAAAATGGAACATAAAACATGAAAATTGTCAACTCCAACGATTTTCACGTCTCCACCAAACGTACTGTCAATCCTGTTAGGGTATTGCTTTCCCCTCCCACACTCTGCAGAATTTCACAAGCTTCAGCGCACTCGCACTGCATATCAACAGCTCCAGATGAGCCATGCAAAACCTCACCCCAACAGCAGCACAGTCACCTCTCACCAGCCCGTCCGCCCCCAGCACGGCCCGCAGGCCCTGCCGCACCATTGCAGAGCCACCTCTCACCAGCCCGTCCGCCCCCAGCACGGCCCGCAGGCCCCGCCGCACCGCTGCAGAGCCACCTCTCACCAGCTCGTCCGCCCCCACCATGGCCCGCACGCCCCGCCGCACCACTCCAGAGCCACCTCTCACCAGCTCGTCCGCCCCCAGCACGGCCCGCAGGCCCTGCCGCACCACTGCAGAGCCACCTCTCACCAGCTCGTCCGCCCCCAGCACGGCCCACAGGCCCTGCCGCACCACTGCAGAGCCACCTCTCACCAGCTCGTCCGCCCCCAGCACGGCCCGCAGGCCCTGCCGCACCACTGCAGAGCCACTTCCCACCAGCCCGTCCGCCTCCACCACGGCCCGCACGCCCCGCCGCGCCGCTGCAGAGCCACCTCTCACCAGCCCGTCCGCCCCTACCACGGCCCGCATGCCTCGCCGCACCGCTGCCAGACCGGCGGCCGCCCCGCTCACCAGCTCCAGGTTGCGGGCGTGCACCACGATGACCGTGAGCGTGAAGAGCTCCTGCGGCCCGGCTGGCGGCCCCAGCTGAAAGCAGCCCAGTCGCTCGTCCAGCACGGGCACCACCGGCTCCGGCTGCGGCTCCGGCGGCGGCGGCGGCGGCGGCAGCTGCGGCTGCGACGCCGGAGGGCCGCGCGTCGGCGGCGAGTGCGCCAGCGACGCCGGCGGGACGTCGGAGGGCTCGCACGGCTCCGGCTCGCTGCCCGCCGTCTCCGACAGCTGGCGGGCAGGCGGGCGCGTGTCGTGATGGTGGCAGGCAGGCATAGCGTAGACGTCAAAGCGTCGCCGAACACGCTACGTCGTTTGACGGAGCACGGAGACAGGGTATCAATATCTGAGAGCTCACATTTTGATGGCATGTTAGCACATGCCTGCAGCTCCGCTGCATTTCTAACATGACTCAGTTATCCAGCTAGGAAGACGTCCAACACTCCGCTTCGATCATCACCGCGTCGCGAATCTTTGCCTCACGTCGATGGTGGGATCCAGGACGCTGCTTCCGCCCGTCGGGTTGGGCTCCAGACTGAGGCCAAGCTGGACAGCCGGCAGTTCATGTGCAGACTTGGGCCGGCAGCCGAGTATGCGGTGCCACTTCACTTCGGGCTGCGAGGAGACCGACCGAATCACGGCGACGGCGACGGAGACACGTGCGGGACCCAGCACCAACGCCACGCATATTCCCATCAACTATCACACAGGCGGCCCTCACCCGCACAAAGCATGGTCATTGTTAGAGAACGG
The DNA here is from genome assembly GCF_011947565.3 of Pollicipes pollicipes. Taxonomy (NCBI): domain Eukaryota; kingdom Metazoa; phylum Arthropoda; class Thecostraca; order Pollicipedomorpha; family Pollicipedidae; genus Pollicipes; species Pollicipes pollicipes. Next base: position 25,079,869 of record NW_023597055.1, read on the forward strand.
CATATGCCCGCAACTATCTACGCACTGTTCGAGACCCGACGACTCTGAACACATCTGAATGTTCTGTACTTTCCTTGTACGCCGGTTTCAATAATTATCAATATTAGGAGCAAATGGCTGGGGTTCTGCAAACCAACTGAGCGAATCCGCCAAATGCCGACGTTTTCAAGTGGTCCCCGTAAAGGTCCATAGTATCGAAAACATGGCTCATCGACTCACACCAATAGCAAGACAAGAGTTCAAAACATCACCGACCCATGCAAAATCCAAGACCATTAGCAGTGTCCCACCTGATGAAAAGTGGGCTGTTTGTTCAGTGCAAGTCAAAACAGAGCTTCAATCCCCACTCAGAAACTGAGGTAAGCCCGAACCCTTTCCCCAACACTCACGCACCCGCACATGCACGTCCAGTGGGCGGTGCCGGGCCGTGCCTCCGCGTACCTCCGCTCCGGTCTGGCGCTCGATGGCGGTGCGCGTGTCGAGCACCACGTATCCCAGCAGCTGGCGCAGGTCGGTGGTGGCGTCCGACGTGGCGTAGAACTCCACCTTGACCGGGTTCTTGTGCAGGCGGTGCTGCTGCAGCGCCCTCCTGCGGCAGACGCGGCGGTGCTCAACACACGGCGGCTCTCACTCCCCGCCAGCCGAGGCAGCTCAAGGCCAAATCTGGCCTCAGGTTGTTGTGCAACAGTGCACACCATCAAGGGACAGATCAGGATTATCACTGTGTTCAATGCTCAAAGAAAGCTTTGCAAAAGCCCATCAGGTGATTCATAACATTTGTTGTAAATATGTGGTATCAGAATATTCCACACAAGAGGCTGAGTTAAATTGGTGTACACAGTGCGAAAGGCGGTGATGGGAGTTTTGAGTGCCCCATCCCATGCACAACTGATCACCCATCCTGTGTACCACAGTCCATTTTATCATGTAAGCAGTCTGTAGCCATTATCACCCACCTGTCTGTCTCCCAGGCAAGCTCACTGTTGAAGTCAACATGCGACGCCAGTGGCACTGGGTCCGACTGCAGGATCTGGTGGTCAAACTTAGCCTCTGCCAGCAGGCTGTAGCCAGGTGGCGCTGGCAGGTGACGCCCTGAACAGCAAGTGCCGCAGCACCATTAGTCATAAACAGCACAGTAAGACTGCTACTCCTGCTAATGGCAACAGCAGTCAGCACCATGCAAGCCCCAGTTCACTTGTACCACTGGTGCATCATGTCACATCATGACAGCTAACAACTTTCATCATGCAACTGATACCAAATGCTGCACCAAAATGAATGAAACACATCAAAAATGGCATCAAAGCCTGACCCTCACTTAAATTCTTCAGAGGTCTTGCTAAAAATGAGCATACTCAGAATACCTGGGTAACACTTTCCTTTATGTCAACTTAAGTCACAGTACACTCACCATCACATATGCTGAGAACAAGCAGAATATCCTCAGACATGTTTGCTGGGTGGGCTCAAGTTCAGCAGGTGTTTTCCAAAGCCATCTGAGCTTAGCACAACCTGTCTTACTGACACATCCTGCTCAGGATATAATGTAAAGTCTGTATGAAAAAACAAAATATGGAGCATGCAAGGACATGTGCACACATCACATTTTGGAAACTGTCCCAAGTGTTTAAAAAAGAAGGAAGTTCACAATCAGCTTATACACATATCTAAAGCCTTCATGAATAGTTCACAACTATTTTAAAACTAATTTGAGATGAATATATAACAGGTATGCATATTTGCAGTAATTATTTGACTTGCAATAACATGCATAATCTAAACTCCAGCACTTAGCTTCAGCCATCACCAATTTCAGAACAGAGAGAACCAATGTTTCAGGGAGTTATGATGTTGCCGGTGCAACTCCAAGCATAAATGCCACACATAAGTGACACATAATAGATATCAAGGAAGTGCATGAGGCTCATAATTAAACAAGCTGATCTGTTTGTGCAGCAGATGGGTTTAGAGCAGCAGGCACACACTTTGTCCACTTGCTATTGCTTCATTGTGGACAAAGTTGACCAATAACCCCACTGTATGAAGAAAAATAAAAATAGCCACAGTTTCCAATGTCAGTGCTATGCCAGATATGCCAGGCATAGAAGCATGTCCGACTGGAGCAGCGTGTGCCGAGCATGGCCGACGTAACATGTATTTTTTGCTGTCTGGGTTTCTCATGCACGATGATATGGTCCATATATTGGCAGAGTGGAACACATCTTGAGCCCGGTTATCATCAATGTCCCAGGATTTCCTTTCTATACTTTCCCAACGTCGTATCATTATCTTATCTCAGCCGTATTAACCATAACGCCACCTTTACCCCAATGCCCGGACCCAGCGCATTGCTCTAGGCTCAACGCGTTCTTTCACAACTGGTGAACCAAAGTGCGCCACTATTTAAACACACCGTGAACGTCAACACAAAAGCGGGTCAACAAGATGGCAACAATGAACAAAAGCGGCAAAACAGAACGCCATCAAAAATGGAGCTTCCAATAAATTTCACTAGAAATGGAGGGAAGGAGGTTTTTGATGGTGCACACGCTGAGCATATCTGTTGGAGGGGACTCTCATCTCGCACAGACAGTGCGTAACCAGGAAAAAGGGACTGAAAACGTCCAAAAGGACATCACGTAATTTATCGACAACACCCCCTCAGTCCTGGAAAACTCAGCAAAACTGTCGAATGTGTTATTGGTGATCCCGCGCGTGGGTGCTGCCATGTGCATCACTTCGCAAAATGACCAACACATTTTTCTGTTCTCTTTCCAGTTGAAACATGTCTATTCAGCCTCATCGCGGCCTTCGATCTTTGACGGAAACTCGGCAAGCATGCTCATAGCTCAATAAAGAGTTCCGACGGCAGTTTCGAAGACGCTTTTGCAGTTGTCGAATTTCATGTTCCCACGTTCAGCCAATATGACACATTTGCACGCAACAACGTTGCCCCGCTTGTCAGACTCGGTCATATGTGCACATGTTCCGAACTTGAAGACACTAGAGCAATGCCAAGCTGTGATGAAATAAGCCCACTTATGATTATTGGTATACTTTTAAATGAAACATACTGCTATTCACAGCACAATTTTTCTTTTTAGTAAACATTCTCCTCAAAACATCATGGCTTGATTGTGTCATCGTTCCTTGCACATTGATTGGGAGGCGTTTTATCTGGGAGTCGTGCTCACGAGCGCCAGATATGAACGAATTAACAATTGTATGTTTGTACTGGTCTTGGCCGCCGCATGACCGAACGAACTGAGGATTTAAATGGCATGGTATTATGACGTCATGGATGCCCGGGTGACCTTGAAAGTCTGCACGAAATAGTCACGCCCTTCGCGGGCGTGAAGCTTACAGACACTAGAGGTGTGTGGGCCATAAAGAGGGCAGAATTGTAAACTGCACCAAATGATCTTCTACAGCCCCTTTACAGTTCAGAACCCCATACAAATGTAGAACACTCCCTTAAATATAATATTGTAAGTCCGCTGGCCAAGCTGCCCGCCGGATTTCTCGTGGCCAGCTGGCACCGGCACCGGGCCGAGACCCATTCAGCGAGCTCCCACCTGGTTACGCTAGAACAGCACGAGCGCAAAGCCTGATCCTTACTAATATCAGCTTCTAACTCATGTCGATCCGCGGCCGGGCTATTTTTTTAAGACGGCTGTTCTTGAGACTCGCACCGGCCACCACCATCTGCCTGCTCCGTCCCTCCAATCGTCGATGTGTCTGTTGGGGTTATGCGTGCCCAGTTGCATCTTAAGGTCTAACTGCTTCCTGGCACCACGTTCACTTTCCACAGCCTCGATTCACGGGAAATGCATCATGTGCATGCTCTTTTATAGTATGCGCACGTTTAGGTCATAACATTCTGTATAAAACCGCCTTCCCGCGCCTTTCGCCAGCTTCCATATGCTATCTTCTGGCTGTTTTTGACCTTTCAGCGAAACTCTTGACAGATAATTAATCTTGAATGAACGAAATAAGAATTACAAAGCCGGAATAGTTTCGCCACACATACCCTCAAGCTTTGAGTCCCCCCCCCCCCCCCCACCGCGCAGAAGAGAGAGAACACAGCGCCACCAACGGTCCGGCGGCGAACTAACCCTGCGAGCTGGCACGGCACCAGCTTTGTCCACTCATAACATTTGCCCCCACCGGAGGAAGAGCGAAAGACTAGTTTTTAATCGAGCTTAAAACGCGGTTGCACAGTCCCGAGCACGAAATCTTAGTCGGTCGGCCACGAAGTCCACGAACACAAATCGCTACATGGGCACACAGATCCTTACGACGAATGACGGCTAGCTGATCTCGGCCGTCTACCACTAAGGGTAACACACACAGATGCGTCTTCGGTGTCATCAACTCCCATATATACCTCTAAATCTGCTACAGTGGAAGCGGCACTTCCACCGTCTCGCGCCTCGCTCCCATTTTTAAGTAGATGCGGCACCTGCACAGTCGCCTAGCGCAGCGCTCACATCGCTCGGCGGGCCACTCAGGGCATCCGGCTTGGCTTTCGGTCCCAGCATCTCACCCGCGATGGGCGACACGCGTCGCGAAGGGGCGACCGCAATACACTGTCTTCAAACTACTGCCATGAACCAACCTTTTCTTAGGGGAACCGGCCGCCTAACCTCAGCAACTGCAAACGGTTTATCATAACGGTTCGACAGCGTCCTGGATGTACCGCGTTTCACTACATGCACTGCACATTAGCATGGCATGTGTTCAGCACTGACAAGCGCCGCCGGCTCTCAACCAATGACTGCAGAGCTTTCTTCTGATTGGGTGACAGCCTCTGCTCGACACCAGGCATCGACTTTCAATAGGTACTGCACGCGATCCGAGCTATCACCAATCATCAGTTACCTCAGTTGTCACGGGCACGAGTGGTTCAACCCCATGCACAAGCTCGAACGGATGGTAACCAGTCGTTGAATGACGGGAGAACGAAAAGCTGACACGCTTGTGGGAGCGTAACTCAATAGATTACCTTGGAGTAAAACTTACCCCGACGTGTGAAGACCTGGGAAATATTAACTATCCGGAAACAATTGAAAGATTGAAGGCCAGACTTAACCCATGGTTTGGGAGTGGCTTGGCTGCATACGGGAAGGAACATGTCATAAAGTCAGAAGCTCTCTCGTATTTAAAAATCTAATGGCTGTCTTAGAGAAGACAAATCATGCGTCCTTAAAGAAGATAGAAACAATAATATACCAGCTCTTTTGGAACCGATCTCGAGATAGGATCAAACGGCCGGTGATGAAAAACCGTCTTTTCGTGGGAAGAATGAAGGTGCCCGATGCATCAGTACAGGCAGACAGTCTTAAAACGGCCTGGATAAAGAAGTTGCCTAATCAAGAGTACAACGCTAAATGGGAGAAAATACTGCAGCGCAAACTAAAAACAAATGCCGCAATATCATTATTGCAGTGCGATACCGATCTTTAAAAATGTTGAATCTTCTAGATGGATGTAAGTTTTGGTCAGAAGCATTAATTGCCTGGATACAGATCGTGCGCTCGTTACAGCACTAACTCTCAGCAGCAAACATACTGGCCAAAGTCACGTGGAACAACACTGATATGAACCTGTAACAGAATGTATCATTGAACAGGCACCAACTGATCCACCGTTCAGTCGTTAAAATGAACGACGACCTTTACAACCACCAGGACCGAAAGCTTTTTAACGCAGACCAATTGCAAATGCAATTCGGCTATGGGCATTACCTAACAAGGCGGTCTATACTGCATGTCATACCCCGTTCTTGGAAGGAAGTGCTCGCCCAGGAAAAGCCCACCAATGCAGTCCTTCCATGCGTGGGAACGGCGAAGTGGGGATATAGTGCGCTCCTATCCTCGGCTCATGTTTCTCTAACGGACAAGGCTCAGACGAAATGGAAACTGAGGCTTGCACCTATGGTACAGGAACAATGGACAAAAATATACAAAGTTCTGTACGACACAACAGATGACTTCAAACTAAGGTGGCTGCAATTTAGAATCATCCACAGGATCTTACCGACGAAACGCATGCTACACCTCTATCGGATGAAAGAGACGAATCAGTGTGCGCGCTGCCAGAGCCACAGCGAGGATATGCCACATGTGTTCTGGTTCTGCCCTGGGTCGCTAACTTTTTGGACCGACTTGAGCATGCGATTGCGACTCCACAGACAATTCACTACACATAGCGTTATCAGTAGCCTTCACAGTCCTGTCGGTCCGGTCGGACCACTTACTGAGTCCGCTATTCGACTGTGCTTGCTATTGCCGGATGGTGCATGTTGCTCTGCGGTGATTATCGCGGCGGCTGACAGGCAGCGTCCGCGGCGGGGGGCGACGTTTTCGCGACCCAGGATGGTGTGTGTGTCATTGTGTGGTTTTTCGAACTCAAGACAAGTAGAAATGTACACGTTAGGATGCTCGAGGATTAATAAAATGTGATCAAGCTTAAAAAGCTGACATACAGCTGACACACACCGACCCATTTGCCCCAATCGGTCTGGCTCGCATTCACGTAGAATGTCGGCATGTCACACAGTATACGGTCGAAGCGTTCAGTCTGTCCAGCTGTCGGAGGGTGGCGTGACGTGCACCTGAGCTTGCCGATCTGCGGCGCCTCACACAGGTGCTTGCAAAGAGCGCTTTCAAAACTCGAGCCCTGATCAGTCAGACTGCTCTTGGGTACCCCAAAACGGGCAATCAAATCTACAAAGCAGTGACCCACAGCAGCGGCGCGTTGGTGTGGCAAACTGTGCGCCTCTGCCCAGTTAAGGAAGATATCTGGTCCGACTAGCGCGTAACAGTTCCCTTCCGTGCGGGACAAGGGGCCAAGAACATCGGCTGGTCACTGCGCCGGTGGTTCCCCGACTTCCAGGTAGCTACGGCGGTATTCACTCACCGTCACCTTCAGGTTGTACCAGCAGCAGCGACGTGGGACCTGACGCACAGTACGCCCGAGGCCAAAACGTGCAAACATAGGAACGTCACAGGCTGGACAATGCGACGTTGCATGCTTTTGGGCGCAGCGATCTGGCGGTCTCGGTATCGTCCAGTCCGTCTGTGCACAAGACCGCCACGGACGAACTATTTGTCCTCACCACGCCTGCAGTATGCCCCTGCCTCACCCAGTCTCTCGCCAGCAACGATCACCAGTACACAAACAGTGCAGGACCGCAGACAGCACTGGATCCGACTGCGTTGCCTGCCGAAACTCCGACGGCAAGTCGGACCAGGCGCGCCTGGTAGCGGCCCCATGGACACCACCATTAGCTGGAACAGAGCCAGTTTCTCCGGCTGGAGCCTCGTCGGCCACACCGCGGCTCACAGATGGCGCGTCGGTCGCGGCCCTCTCCACAGGTGCGGTATCGCGACCGTCGTGCGGCAGTGCGTCCACGTGCAGGATGTCCACGCCTCGGCGGTGCAGAGCGTTGGAGTCGTACAGCGACGGATGCAGGATCCAACTGGCCAGTCCCCCGGACGGGTCGTCGAGATTCCAGAGCCCCCTTCAGAGCCTGGTGGTCGGTCACCACCGTGAAGTGTTCTCCCAGCAGGAGAAGCCGGGAACGATGCGCAGCCCGGATAACTGCCAGTCGCTCGTGCTCTGTGGGGTGCCGGCAGTATGGTGGTTCGCGCCTGGGAAACCAGAGGCAAACCTAGGTCTGTTTTACTACAATAGATTTTGCCGTGTCAAAAGTCTATGAATCTCCAGTGCTTCGCCGCTTTCTGCTACTCCATCGCCATTTCAATACTCTTATCATGGCGTGTCAGCTGAGTGACATTGCGATTTAGGCGTCGTGTATAAGTTCTTTTTTTGCGTTCAATCATTCACTGCGTGGTTCGATTCCCCGTGGTGCCCATCCTTTTTCAGAGTCAGAGGCAGGCGTTGCCACAAGGATTCATTAATGTCATAAAACCCCAATGGCGCACACACACTTGCCATCCTTTGTCAGCTTTATCCTTGTAAGGTTAGTGACCTACAAAACAACTTCTCGCTGGTAGCGCCGTACGTAAGTTAGCGATGGCTTGTTAGTAAGGTCGTGTTGTACCTGGCTGGTGTTTAACAGCCGACTTTTACTCGTTTTGACAAATATTCCCTGAAATATCATTCAAAAGATATGTCAGTCTTTATAGAGATAAACGTGCGCCATGTACCAACATAATTATCTATGTCTAGCCCTCCGGATGCACACAGGGCGATGGGTTCCCGATTAGAAAATAGGGATCTGAAAATAAAGTGGCCGACATACGGGGAAATCTTCGGGGGGGGGGGGGGGAGGATGCACCAAGTTCTAGTTCCAAAGTGAAGTGCGGCTCCTCCCTTGACGACATCTCAATCCGCCTCTTACGGTAAGTCTAAAAACTGCAGAGCATTGCTTTTGGTTTCCACTGTGACTGCGGGGCATCCATAGCTCGTCTTGTAACTTGCACAGCACGAGGCTGATTGCAGACACGCTTGAATCTAGCATGCATTCACAGCTGTCTGAAATGCGGTGTTTGCATCTTTCCTTTATGCCCTGTTTTTGTGCCATAATGATTGATGTGAAATGAGCTTTTCCCTGGCTTCATTTATTCATTACCCAATGTAGTGGTTCAACAGGGCTTTGCATGCAAATGACATGCAAAGGCCTTAAAAATACGATATTAAATTCATAAAATGATCTCATATATCAAGGTTATGTTGCAGCACATAGCCGCCACAACAAAAAACAAAAACAAGAACAAAAAAAACAAAACAAAAACATAACACATGTGCAGAACAGTGGCAAAATAGCTTTAAAATTACCTGCTTCTTACCAGATCAGACCAGAGATCACCAACCAGAATATCTTTCTTTTCATGGCAAAGGGCACTCAGCCCTTTAAAAATGCCAGCTTATAATGATGTTTGTCACAATTGGTTTTACAGCTCACACTTAACACCAGTCTTGTTCTTCAGAAGAAGCATTGGATGCACACGGCAGTTTCTAAGATTAATGAAAATTTGAGGATGTATACATGGATTATTGCTTAAGATTGCCTGGGCATGAGAAGTTCAAAATAGTGTTTATGTGTTATGAAGAATAACTCTTTCCGCTTGTCATAAATAGTAGGTACTATAGTTAAACAGGCAAGTAACATATCAGAGCCTCATTAGCATTCCAAACAATTCAAAAGCCTTCTCATTGATGCAGAATATGTGGCAGATTCATAAGGATACGGAGAAAAGTAAGCACATGTACCATTGCCATGCTTTCAGAAATTCACCAAGGTATGCTTAATGTGGCTTCATTAAAACCAGACCGAATAAGCAAAACACAGACCGGACAGGGCTTCTGGAATATTCTGTTCATTGGTGCAAGTTCAATCATCGTCTCATAATTCAAATAGTTCGCTGTTACAATAAAGAGTAGTCTATGCCTCTCTGAATAACTCGTTATTCGTTATTGGTGAATGTTTCGGCAACCTGCCTATGACAAAGATGCGAAGGCCCCACACACATTCCCAGCAAGTACACTAACACGCTATTTTAGCCAAGTCACGCCAAGTATCGCTGGAAAAGGTCAATAATGCGCCAGATTCGAGCCATTGTCAAATCTTCCCAAAGGTATGACCCGTTTTGATATTTTTCACAAAGTCATTAAAATGCCTTTGAGTCCAGAGGAAATTGAAAGACTATAGTCGTGTCCCGTGTCGGGGACCCCATCGACACTTGGTGGTGATTTGGACGTATTCTGTGATATATGATGTGTCACATTCGAGGCAAACCCAAATTTTTATGAATTTTGGGGACGGTTTAGCCATTTTTTCTTGCTTAACCCTACAACTTATTTTGCTACGTTACGCCACTGCAACAGACATTTTTCATTAGCAGCAGTCTCGCCTTAGAGCTATTGCCGTCGTGGGTCTGCCGATCGCAACATTTGTAACATCACTAATGTATTGACACCGCGCAGTGAGCGCCTCTATCTGCGAGCGTCCAGTGTTCCTGTGTTCCTCTTGCCAGAATTTGGGTGGGACTGTTACTAGAAGCACTGATGAGCATAATTTGTGATGCATTGCTTGTATCGTAAAGCACCTTTGCCGCATACAAGCGTTGGCAGTAGATGTAATATCGCTTACAAGCAAATACTGAAGAGATTATTGGCATGAGACATGATAGCACAATAACGGGTATAAGTTCAAAGCATACGTTTTGTCGAGCAGCACTGACATGGTGTATGGGTTTTGGTAAAATAGGTAATGACGGGCATACGTAGATATACGTTTTGAAAGTATATTTTTTGTCGTCTACAACACTCAATGTCGTGGATCAGTTTTGCAGGAGAAACAATGTCGTCGAAGACTCCAAGTTTTTGCGGCAAAAGTAATAAGCAATGTATGTTTCTGGTTGCATGCATTTCTCCTGCCTAATTTTTCACCGTAGAAGTATTAACACCTATGAATTTATTCCGCAGAAGTCTTTTTACAGCATGCGTAAAATCGCGTAAATCTAATGTCATAACAATCCAGTCAGTAGGAGTTTTTCCTAAGCACTAATGCCGTCACACCCTCTGGCAGTAAGGCCAGACACCGCAGAAAATCAGAGCCTGTCCCTCCTGTTTCACAGATAAACACGTGCCCGGATAGCCAGCTGAACACCCTTCGCTCAGATGGGGACGGGAGGGAGGGGGGGGGGGGGGGTCCATTCGACCCCTCTGTGATTCCAGAAACCACGAGAGCCAGAAACATCAGATTCACAGAATGTGATGGTCTATATATGAGCCACTTGTGGCAAAACGTGGCGTTCTTAGGTCATGCCCTTCCGGTCAAATAAGGTTAAACAAGGTCAACCTCCAATCGAAAACAAGATGGATACCAAGCGATCCGCTATTCAATTGTTTACAGCTATGGAAAATTTGGCACCGCCTAGCTGCGCCGTTTGGAAACCATTCCGGCAAAAGCCTTCGGGGGGAACAAATTAACTCCTACTCGAGCGCGCGTTAACCACCGCTCGACCGTCACTCTCCCCCCCCCCCCCCCCTTCCCATTGTCAACGTCAACCTAACTAATTTCCACACATTGGTGTCAAGCTGAGCGTTGTATGCGTAGCATGTTAAATTTATCACTTGGAGATATAATTCCAGTTCCACAAAGCTGACAAAACAAAGCGGTTGGATAGCTTTGTTCGGTAAGGCCAGATTGATTTTAGACGCTGAGGAAGGCGGGTGGGTGGTTGGACAGGATTCTAGCCTTCCTGCGCAGGACTGAAATGGACGCGAAAAATGTCGCCCGTATCGCGACACTGACCGTCCGCGATCTCCGGCCAACGACACAACCGGTGGAGGCGCAATATGTATGTATATTTTGTACAGGTGGCACTCTTGACTCCGTCTCACATAGCACACACGCGCTACCGGCGTCGTCTCGTGGAGGTCAAGGCCGATGCGGCGCTGTCGCGCACCGGAACTAGAAGCTATTAGATTATGTTACACAATAGAGAATGATTACTGAGAGTACACTGTAAAATAACGATTGGAATTCACAATCAATAATAATGACAACTCTATCTACAACGGACACGAATCAAGTGGGTAATTACAAATACACAAAATTACACACACGAAATATTTGGCATACGTTCAAGATCTGGTGCGAACGGATTTATATAAAAACACGACGCGGTTGGCACAGGCCTAAAACGCTGCCGTGCGTTAACTGCCACACCCGTTCTAATGGGCTTGAATACATTATCGAGCTTCATGCTACTAAAGCTTTCCTCCTTCAAAACGTGAGACGTGCACAAAAACAAAAAGCTCTCCCATTACAGGCACCTGTCAGGCGGTTGCAAGTGGCTGAGCAAAAACGATCTTATTTTGAAGAGAGCAACAATCTCGCCACATGTGCCACTTTTCCACCTGCGCCTTACTGACGCAGCTGAGCACCGAAGTTCAGTATAAAGCGATCAGGCGGCGGACGTCAACTCAAAGCCTTACAGCGACACGCAATGAAGAGATCTCTTGGCACCAGCAAACTGCTGCTGTTGCTTTTAGGAATGGCAACAGTCCCAGCTGCTCGCTCCGTCGCAACCAGGAATCTCACCAAGACTGAGATGGTGGGCACGTTGTTTGGAATTGTAAGGATGCTGAATCGCCGACAAGCGGCTGTGCCTCCACCAATATTCTTGAGATATGTTGGATTCGATTTGGAAGAGGTGAAACAAAGGCATATTAAGCTACAGAACGCTGGTCGAGCAGGCATAGAATCCTTTTCCGAATGGATGAATAACAAAGACCTTTGGGAGGTTCCAAGAGACTACGAATGTTGCGAGGACAATAAGGTATACTAAGCACCACAAGTCGTGTGCCGGGCTCTCTCTCTCTCTGACGCTATCTTTATGCATGATGCGACGCTCGTAATGCGCAAGCACTGTGTTGTGATCCAGCACTGTACACTGCGTGCTCTGTACGATCTGCTTCGTTGGAAATACATGCTGGCATCTGCCCTTGGATATCCATCGATGCCCCAGGCCAAATGGTGAGTGTCACGTTTCGCTAGACGTGCACCGAAGTTCACACCTGGTAAGGTTCAAAATCGAAATGCAAGTGGTATTGTGTGTGCTAGACCCGCTATGCGAACATGTCAGCCGACATGTCCTCGAACCGCATGCGGACGGCGGACTCATCTTCATTGACTCATGCTGGAGGCTTGGGCGTCTCTGCTGGATCTTGCCGCGGCTGTTGCTAGGGATATCGCTGGTGGTCTCTGGTCACCAGACGGTTTGACGTGCTCATGTTTTCGTGTACCCCATGCCCTGATGTGAGTCATGTAGACAACCCGGCGTGTTTGGACGGGCAGCTTTCGGATAGAACAAACGTCACAAGACATGACAAGCAGTCGGGGGCGGCAGAGGTCACCGTGAGTCAGTCAGGGTCAAGGGAGTCACACGCACACACACACACACACACACACACACACACACACACACGCACATCACATCGTGCGTGTGTGTGTGTGTGCGTGTGCTTTGTCTTTGGCGGGTGTCGATGGAGTTGGGTCCACATAGCTCAACGAGAGATATATTTCAAGGTCGTTTATTGCAAGTTTATTAACGTGAAATGGCTTACAAATGTGTGGCACCCCCGATAGTGCTGGAAGAGCACACAGGTATCGGTTTGGTCTCTGCGGAGAGTCATATTCCACAAGGACCTGAGGTGGTGTCTTGGGACGTTCTTATTAACCGACGTTAGTGAAAATTATCTCGCTCGAGAATGCTCGATTGCCTCTATGTTCCAATTAGTCGATCATGAAGATAATCAAGCGTTCTCAAGGGAGATAATTTGGGTCGATTCGGCAAACCTCGCAAAAAAATGGCCCGAGACAAAAACATCCCTTCTGAAGTTTTTTTTAAGTGTGACTCTCTGCAGAGATAAGATCAACGCCTTCGTATTCCTTGAAAATTCTCGATAGGCTTGCTTTTGTTTTTCAACACGCGCTCGGGTGGGGGTCAAATTGACCCCTCCCCCGAAGGTTTTTCCAGAATAGTTTCCGAACAGCGCGGCGTAGCCGCGCCAAATTGTGCATAGCTGTAGACAATTACATAGCGGATCGCTTGACATCACAAACTGAGATATACCTTGCAAGGTCGCTGGCATATGACAGGTCAAAGTCAGACCATGGTTTCAGCAAAGGCAATTTCTAGGGAATCGTCCAATCTGATACAACAACGGAGAGTTTGACGAAGCCGTACATCTCTGAGATGCTTTCTCAGGCGCCACAAATATTAAATGAGCAAATTGCGCTAACCTTGGGTCACGTATGAAGGTCATACCAAGATTACAACCAACCTGATGCATTACTCTGGGGCTTGCTGTATGGGATAGTTTGTGGTGCTCATTTCGAATTTATTGACAGCAGGAACCGCATTATACATCTTCCATTGACTTCTTAAAGGTCAGAAAAGGTCATTGATCTAAGACGACCCAGGTCGACATTTTGTTTTAGGAACATACTGTCTAGCGTGATCTTTGCCGCTTATTCAAATGCAAAACTCTGAGCAGTCTTGTATGATTTTTGTCACCATAACCTTCAAAAGATCAAACAAGGTCACTGACCTCAAGTGGGCTTTTGACCTTTAGATTAGAAACAGTTGCCCAGGTTCTGGGGGTACTTTGGGGACCAACCTGAAATTTGACCTTGTTTGACCTTATTTGCCCTGAAGGTCATGACCTAGCAAGCTCAAACTTTGAGCTAAGTGACTTCATGTACAGGTCAAGACACCCTGTAAATTTGGTGTCTTAAGCTTTCTTAGTTCCGGAGATCTCAGCGAGGTCCACTTGACTCCCCCACCCACCCGAGCGAAGGATATCTAGCCGACCACACGGGCGCGTGTTAAAGTGCAAGAGGAAATGGGTATTTCCAGTGGTTTCTGCAACAGTCTACCCAATCTGAAGGTGTGATAGTGATCAGACAAATTTGTATATTCTATGACGTCTAGATAGAAAAGAATGGTCAGGCACCCCGTTAAACCATTTTCTTCATATCAACATCGACCATTAGCAAACACACGGTTACATTATGTATTCTAGAACTCACAATATCGGGCTGAATTCTTACCTTTAAACACAGCGTAAACCACAACTGACGTCGCATCCATGCCCAACATTGGAGATCCTCGAACGTTTTTTGTTTGTTTTGAAACCTTTATTGATGAACAGAAAACAACGGATATACTGTGTTTTCTTACCAATTCAATTAATTTTACTGTGAGATCTTACCAACCAAGACCCACTGCCGGGCGCTGCGCTTACTAAGCACGGCATGGCTATCACCAGAAGCGTACTGATAAGCGACCAACGTGAGAAACGAACGATGAGCACATGGGGGGGGGGGGGGGGGGGGGGTATACGAAGGCTTTCACGATCGGTGTGGTGGACACAACCTAAAGAAATTTGCCCGAGAACCGAGCATAGCGTTCAGCCGGCGCGTGTGCGCTTCTCTGTGCCATCAAATCACATCACGTGCTCTCGATCTTTTTATTTTGACGTGTCCAAGTGAAGTATTCAACTGTCAATATTTCGTCATGTGCGTGCCATTAAACCGCACACAAATTTAGTACTTTGGTAACTAAATAACAAAGATTAAACGGGAGGCGTGTGGCCCTGGACGTCCCCATGTGTATGCACCTCTGCGGATACGCACGGTCGAACCCACATCTAGAAGTTTCTCAGTGGAATCGGAACGATTTGGCGAGCTGTGATGAGTTTGGTGTGGCCACAGCTGATGGGCCTTTTTGGCGCAGCTCGGCCTCGAACTCAGCCCGCTGAGCTCTGTAGCTCTTGACTCGGAAGCCCAGTCTGAAATACCGCCAGCTGGCTGGAGAACACAAACACTTGGAGTTATAAGAAACAAGTAGGGCGCCACTTCAAAACGTGAGACGTGCACAAAAACAAAAAGCTCTCCCATTACTGGCACCTGTCAGGCGGATGTAAGTGGCCGAGCAAAAACGATCTTATTTTGAAGAGAGCAACAATCTCGCCATATGCGCCACTTTTCCACCTGCGCCTTACTGACGCAGCTGAGCACCGAAGTTTAGTATAAACCGATCAGGCCGCGGACGTCAACTCAAAGCCTTACAACGACACGCAATGAAGAGCTCTCCTGGCACCAGCAAACTGCTGCTGTTTCTTTTAGGAGTAGCAACAGTCGCAACTGCGGGCGCCCCAACCAAGCAGCTCAGCAAGACTGAGATGGTGGAGACATTGTTTAAAATTGTGCAGCGGTAACTTATCAGCGGGGCGTCTCCCGAACAATTCTATACTTATGTTGGATTCTCTGAAGCAGAGGCAGACCAAAGAGTGAGCAAGTTAGCGAAGATGGGCAAGGCAGGCTCACAATCATTTTCCAAACGGCTGAATAATGAAGACCTTTGGGAGGTTCCAAGGGACTACCAATGTTGCGAGGATAACTCGTAAGACCAATCACCAGCAACCGTGTGCCGGGCTCTCTCTCTCTCTCTCTCTCTCTCTCTCTCTCTCTCTCTCTCTCTCTCTCTGACGCTATCTTTATGCATGATGCGACGCTCGTAATGCGCAAGCACTGTGTTGTGATCCAGCACTGTACACTCTGTGCTCTGTACGATCTGCTTCGTTGGAAATACATGCTGGCATCTGCCCTTGGATATCCATCGATACCCCAGGCCAAATGGTGAGTGTCACGTTTCGCTAGACGTGCACCGAAGTTCACGCCTGGTAAGGCTCAAAATCGAAATGCAATTGGTATTGTGTGTGCTGGACCCGCTATGCGAACATGTCAGCTGACATGTTCTCGAACCGCATGCGGACGGCGGACTCATCTTCATTGACTCACGCTGGAGGCTTGGGCGTCTCTGCTGGATCTTGCCGCGGCTGTTGCTAGGGGTGTCGCTGGTGGTCTCTGGTCACCAGACGGTTTGACGTGCTCATGTTTTCGTGTACTCCATGCCCTGATGTGAGTCATGTAGACAACCCGGCGTGTTTGGACGGGCAGCTTTCGGATAGAACAAACGTCACAAGACATGACAAGCAGTCGGGGGCGGCAGAGGTCACCGTGAGTCAGTCAGGGTCAAGGGAGTCACACGCACACACACACACACACACACACACACACACACACACACACACACCCACACCCACACACACACACACACACACACACACACCCACACACACACACACACCCACACCCACATCACACCGTGCGTGTGTGTGCGTGTGCGTGTGTGTGTGCTTTGTCTTTGGCGGGTGCCGATGGCGGTGCGTCCATATAGCACAATCAGAGGTATATTCCATGGTCGTTTATTGCAAGTTTATAAGCATGATGGCTTAAAAATGGGGGAGACCCTCGATAGTCCTGGAAGAACACACAGGTATTGGTTTGGTCTCCGCGGAGAGTCATATTTCAAAAGGACCTGAGGTGGTGTCGTGGGACGTTCTTATTAACCGGCGTTACTGAAAATTACCTCGCTCGAGAATGCTCGATTGCCTCCATGTTCCAATTAGTTGATCATGGAGGTAATCAAGCGTTCTCGCGAGAGATAATTTGCGTCGACTCTAAAAAAAACCGCAAAAGAATGGCCTGAGACAAAAACATCCCATCTGAAGTTGTTGTAAAGTGTGGCTCTCTGCAGAGAGAAGATCAACGCCTTCGTATTCCTTGGAAACTCTCGATAGGTTTGTGTGCTTTTGTTTTTTAGCATGCGAGAGAACCTGGGTTTTTCCAGTAGTTTCCGCAACGCTCGGTCAACCTGAAGGCGTGATAGTGGTCCGATATATTTGTATGTTCTATGACGTCTATATAGATAGATAGAATAGAATGGTCTATATAGAATAGAATGGCCAGGCACCCCCTTAAACCATTTTCTTCATATCAACATCGACCATTAGCAAACATACAGTCACATTATATGTTCTAGAACTCACAATATCGGGCTGAATTCTTACCTTTGAACACGACATAAACCACAACTAACGTCACAACCATGACCAACTTTGGAGATCTTCGAACATATTCTGTTTGTTTCGAAACTCCCATTGATGAACACAGAACACCCAATTTAATGTGTTATCTTACCAATTCAATTAATTTCACTGTGAGATCTTACCAACCAAGACCCACTGCCGGGCGCTGTGCTTACTAAGCACGGCATGGCTATCACCAGAAGCGTACCGATAAGCGACCAACGTGAGCAACGAGCGATGAGCACATGCGGGGGTATACGAAGGCTTTCACGATCGGTGTGGTGGACACAACCTAAAGAAATTTGCCCGAGAACCGAGCATAGCGTTCAGGCGGCGCGCGTGCGCTTCTCTGTGCCATCAAATCACATCACGTGCTCTCGATCTTTTTATTTTGACGTGTCCAAGTAAAGTATTCAACTGTCAATATTTCGTCACGTGCATGCCATTAAACCGCACACAAATTTAGTACTTTGGTAACCAAATAACAAAGATTAAACGGGAGGCGTGTGGCCCTGGACGTCCCCATGTGTATGCACCTCTGCGGATACGCACGGTCGAACCCATATCTGGAAGTATATATATATCTCAGTGGAATCGGAACGATCTGGCGAGCTGTGATGAGTTCAGTCTGGCCACAGCTGATGGGCCTTTTTGGCGCAGCTCGGCCTCGGCCTACAGAACTCAGCCTGCTGAGTTCTGTAGCTCCTGCCTCGGAACCCCAGCCTGGAATACCGCCAGCTGGCTGAAGCAGACAAACACTTAGTGTTACAGAAGCAAGCAGGGCGCTTGAAGGGGGTCGGGGGTGGAAGAGAAGCATCGGTTTACGGGGCTGGCGTTCGCCGGCAAAAACTGCCTGTAGCACTGTCGCTCGCGAAACACAATATCCTGTATGATGGTAGCGGTAATGGCTTACATGTCGAACATTTCGCCAGTTTACCTACTGGACAGGCTGTGAAAACCCTGCGGTTCTGTATCATCTTACCTTATTAACGCACCATGGCCAACAATCTCTAGTTGTTAATGCCGGTCAGCCGGTGTCCTTTATATTTTGCAGGTGGTGTCCGCGTCACTTTTGCGCACAGTACCTAGGGCAGGTGGTGTCCGCGTCACACTTGCGTACAGTACCTTGAACAGGCGGCGCCAGCGTCACACCCGCGCATAGTGCCTAGGGCAGGTGGCACCCGCGTCACACCCGCGCACAGCCCCTAGGGCAGGCGGCGCCCGCGTCACACTCGCACACAGTACCTAGGGCAGGCGGCGCCCGCGTCACACTCGCACACAGTACCTAGGGCAGGCGGCGCCCGCGTCACACTCGCACACAGTACCTAGGGCAGGCGGCGCCCGCGTCACACTCGCACACATTACCTAGGGCAGGCGGCGCCCGCGTCACACTCGCACACATTACCTAGAACAGGCGGCGCCCGCGTCACACTCGCACACAGTACCTAGGGCAGGCGGCGCCCGCGTCACACTCGCACACAGTACCTAGGGCAGGCGGCGCCCGCGTCACACTCGCACACATTACCTAGAACAGGCGGCGCCCGCGTCACACTCGCACACAGTACCTAGGGCAGGCGGCGCCCGCGTCACACTCGCACACAGTACCTAGGGCAGGCGGCGCCCGCGTCACACTCGCACACAGTACCTAGGGCGGGCGGCGCCCGCGTCACACTCGCACACAGTACCTAGGGCAGGCGGCGCCCGCGTCACACTCGCACACAGTACCTAGGGCAGACGGCGCCCGCGTCACACTCGCACACAGTACCTAGGGCGGGCGGCGCCCGCGTCGCATTCGCACACAGTACCTAGGGCAGGCGGCGGCAGAGATTCGCCCCAGTTAACGCGCGTCGCCCCGTTCCATCTTGAGCCAACCGTCTACCGAATGGCCAGGACGCGCTGACGGCCAGGCTGCGCCAACATCACAAGCGCTGTCCGGACACAGGCAGCGCGGGTGACGGCGAGCCGAAGCTGCCGGTGCCGACGCTCAGGGTCACTGACTGATGAACACTGATATGATTCGTACAAGATCAGCATCGTACAAGAACCTTTTGAATCAATAGATCAGTAATTCAATTTCGTCCTGTCTTAGGAACACATAGAAATACAAACTTTAAGATGCAATGTATTTCCAGTATGCCTAACACTAATTTATATTTATTTCAAAGAACTGATGAGTATTAGGCGCCAGGTTCCACATGGTGGAAGCTCTGTCCAATATTGGAGGCCCCAGCCCAATATTGGGAGGGGGGGGGGCAGCCAAACTTTGGGGGCTGGGCTCACTGTCGCGGGGAGGGGGGCATAGCCCCCAAAAGCATGAAACGTTCCACCCCTGTTCATCATATCGGTTAGAAATTGTGATAAACGGATACATGCCTGTGGAATTGGCCGTATGTCATTGTATGTCCACGTGTGGCATTTTCAAGTTCTTCGTGTTTGTTTAAAACAAGGCTATAGAAACAACATGTTAAACCATAACGGTTTACACTGAACGAGTGAGTTCTTTGTCTCATATATTATGTTTTGCCTGATGATGCAGCTGTTATTGTGTGACACGCACCGCGTGTAATATTTATATATTATATAAACACGAGCCAGAGAAACATCGGACATTTGGTTTCGCAAGCCGCGTGAGTCAGGAGTCAAATGGTTCAATGGAAACAATGAGTCTGAACTAAACCGAATCAATCCATTTGGAACGGCTTTGAGTCATGAGCTGAATCGGATTCCAAAACCTCTGAGCCAGTTCCGAGCCGACTAAAAAAGTTGAGTCAAAACGCAAGCCTGTCCGCAGGGGTAACGAGCGCCACTGCAGAAGATCAATACTTTTAAGAACCGTGCGTCGAACACGCTTCGGAATGCAACGGTGTATAATGCGTGTCCATAACAATTATTTGGGGGAGCAACGACGTAGCACGAAGGTCTGCTCGGTACACGTGAACTTCTTTCACATGGTTTGACATTTTCTAGTTTCTTGGTTGAGGTAGAACAGAGGACAGAGAGGTCAAATTGAAGTCAGATGGGGCCCAAGGGTCATCACGTAAGCTCACATCTTATTGGCATACAAACACGATCGAGCCAATTTCGCCGCAAGGGTTTGCTTTGCATCCATTTCACCGCTGTTTTCTTCTTTTGTTGCCAGTCACCTCTTCATTGCTAGGCATCGCTGTCCCCTCCCTCTCTTATTCGCACTCCAAGTGACCGACCAGCTAGGTGTTATGGTCTAACATTTAATGCTAGCATCGTAAGCGAGCGCTAAGGGCTTGAGCCAAAATAGCTTCACGCTACCGATTTTTTAGCTCTGCGTACCGCTAAACATGCATGAATTCCAATAAAAATGGCACCACTGAACTCGCTTTGAACATAAGAAGCGAACTAACCCCAATACCCCCCATTGTTCACAAGAGAGATATTTTGGACTGTACGCGGCATGCGTGCTCGGCATCCGGACGGCGACCACCACCAGGGGGCACTTCGGGCCGCTCGTGGCTGGCCCATGCAGCCTGTATAGGACAAACGGGATGTCGCGAGGACGGAGGGCAAGGCGATGGAGAGGATAGCAGGGCGGATGTGAGGGCTATAATGCATTAGCGACCCTTTTAATCGTCAAACATGTCGCCGCCCCAGCTGGCACAACCAGGATAATATCTTTGTTGGCGAGGAGACAAACATTTCTCTGCCTGTCCCGGTTTATTTTCCTACGCCTCCAACGCCGCACATAACTTATGGGCTGCAGCGTCGACACACAGATAAATATACGCAATAAAGCGCTTATGTCGTGGATGCGCACACAACACGACATCGCTAATCTCGATTGGTAAGCGCAGTATCATTGCGCGCCCCACAGATGGCAGCACAAGTGCACCGCAGCGACAAATACACCCGGGATGTTGACACAATCGCAAATCCTCCAGCCGGCAATCCGCAAGACGGCGGCGGCGCCCCCCGCAGAATCCTCCGATCGCCGATCACAGCAGGTTGAGTATGACGTCACGGGTCGTCGCGGCATGACGTCACTGTTCAGACGAGCGGCGCGCCGCGTGTAGCGTTCTGCTGGATGGCGGCGAGCACGTCGGCGCGCCGGCGCACAAACAGCTTGCCGCGCCGCCATGGGTTCTGCAGCTGGAGCGGCCGGAAGTCGTCTCGCAGGCAGCGCTCTCGGGCGCCGATCACAGCCACCAGACAGAAGGCGCGCAGCTGGTCGGCCGCGTACACGGGGCCCTGGCGGCCCTTCAGCACGACGGCCATGTTGAGCTGCTTTACCACTAGGTCCACCACCTCGCGCGCGCTAGTGCGCGGCGTCACGTGCAGCCGCACAGAGGTGCCGGCCGCCAGGCCCGTCTCGTAGGCGGCAAACACCTGCAGCTCGCCCGGCGCCGCCGCCGCTGCCGACTCGTCCGCCTCGTCCGCGCTTACCGTGTCCGTCTCCGTGTCGTTGGAGGACAGACTGCGCGCCGACGACGCCAGGCTGCCGGCGTCGCTCGGCGAGCGGTCGCCGCGGGCGCACGGCCGGCTCGGCGGCGCCAGCCGCTCGACGCCGCCGAAGCTGGGCGTGGAGCGGCTGAGCGCCGTGCCCCACTGCCGCTCCACGTCCGCGTGCACGTACACGTCCGGCGCCGAGCTTTTGCGCAGGTCGGCCGACACGGTCAGCAGATGCGCGCCGACGCCGCCGCGCGCACCGGCCGCCGCCGGCGGTCGCGACAGCGAGTCCTCGCTGCTCGAGTCCTCGCAGCCGAGCAGCGCGCGCGCCTCGTCGCCGGCGCCACGTGGCTTCAGCAGACACTCGGAGGTTCGCGACTTCTGGAACTCGGGCCGCGGCTTCAGCAGCCGCTGCGAGCTGGACCTGTCGGGCGGCGCGGCGGTCAGTGGTGACGGCGGCGACGCCACTGACGAGTGAACCGGCCCATATGTTCGCTGACTCTTATCATTATGAAAGACATCGCCGACTCACAAGCAAATGTTCCCACAAATGCGCGACCAATTAAGCTACACACTACGCTTCCATGCCATAAAAATCCAAACCAAACAAAACACAACACTGTATTCATGGCACAGAGAAGAGTCTGTCACACATACTTTATAGCATGTGCGGTACATTTACCCCTTTGAATCTGCATTTGGCCAGAAACGCCCGGGGCAGCGGCCGGGATCAGGCAGCCGTCCTCACGCACCAGTTCACCACGAGCACCCCAGAATCAAACGACCCTCGCCGCCGGCGCCACCTGTAACCGACCTGCGGAACTCGGCGGGGCTGGGCGGCGGCAGCGCGTTGTCCTTGCGCAGCCGCTTGGCGTCTCGGACCGGAGACACGCTGACGTCACGACCGTCCCAGGAGCGGAGGGCCGCCAACGACAGGGGACAGCCGTCCTGCAGGCGCAACCGCACGCGGTAAGACCGGCATCTCACCCAGTGTCGTACCAGTGTCGCAGCAGCGTCGTACCACTGACGCGGCTCAACTGTCCGAGCACGAAAGCTGTCTGCCAACCCCGTTCGATATACAGTCACAGCGATTGAACCGCAGCCGACCGCCACTTTCTGACCAACAAAAACAGCATCCGCTTCATTCTTCTCCAAGACTCGCAGACGCCTTGCTTGTCATCAGAAAACCAGGACTGCATTGAACCACGTCGAGGCATTGGACGCTAGGACAACACTGAACCCACACTCCACCCTGCCTCGGCCGCGCCCTGTTGGGGCCGGTGGCCACGGGGGACGCCGCAGGGCCGGCGACCCGGCTCGGCCGTACCTGAGACTTATCTCGCGCCCACGCGATGGCGTCGGTCAGCCAACGCGACGTGCGCCACACAGCCTCCAGCTCCGTCTGGAACGTCTGCAGCTGCGCCAGCCGGCCGCGCGCCTCGCTGATCTCGGAGTCGCTGAACGCCTGCGGACACAGACGCACAGCCGGTGGTCATGGGCGGCTACTGAGGTCCCTGGGCGCCAGCGTACATAACGGTGGGGTGCAGGACTGTAGGCGGCTGATGGGGTGGACAGCTGGGCCGGCCGTCGGCTGGCTGTAGTTCCGAGTCACGAGGTTCGAGGATCCGTTTGGGGTGACGGATCTATCCGCGGAGCTGTTCATCTTTGATCAGCTATGTCTGCAGTGCGATACCTGTTCGTTTTGTCCCACTGCTTCGCCCCTTGACACGACCAAAAAGCGTTCCGTAACTGTCCCTCATCGTACCAACACATAAAGATCGCTCAACCAGTGACATCCTTAGCGGAGTTCTCTGCACTTTCATCTCTGCAAAATTACCATGAGCTTGATGGCTATGGACGAGTCTCGGCTTTGGCGAGCCTGGCTTGGAGTCCTTAATAAAATATATATTGCCTCCATAGATAGATAATTTGATGGGGGTGTATAAAATTCAGACCACGCGAAACTTGACTTAGAGAAACTAGTGAAATGGGCTTCTCTGTGGCAGATGACATTTGAATAGGATAAGTGTGAGGTGGTGCATGTGGGTAATTCTGGCAGTTGGATAAAAATGAATAAAAACTAGGCTATAACATGGGAGACCAAGAGTTGGTCCAGATCGAGGAAGTAGAGAACTTGAGGGTTATAATTTTTCGGGATTTAAAGGCTGAAAAGCAAGTTGAGCTGCGAGGAGCAAGACACTTTGGATGCTGGGACTTATTAACAGGAATGTCGATTACATGAGTAGGAATGCTGTTAAAAAAGTTGCTTTTAGCTTATGTCAGACCATACCCAGAGTATTGCGCACAAGCTTGGTCCCCATACGTACAAAGACACAGATAGGCAGCAGAAAGTACAACAAAAAGCGACTAGGATGATGAATGGGTTTGGCAACTTATAATATAAGGACAGGCTCAGGGCCTTGGATTTGTATTCACTGAAATATCGTAGAGATGAGGAACTGATAAAGATATTCACGATTATGAGAGAGATAGACAGGGTAAATCTACAAAGAGCGCTAGAAATTAGGCCTATCCTTGAGGGAAACCGGTTTCAATAAGCAACAGGTAGGAGCAGAACTATAAAGGGGCAGATGCCATTTAGTCAGTGAAGCGAATCACTGGAACGGACTGCCAAACGAAGTTGAAGGAACTGCTTCCCTAGCAGCAAAAAATAGTTTGAACAAGTTCTACCGGTCTAAGGCCCTCATTTATGGCTAAATGCAGGCGGGTCAGGTGGGAAGATTAGTGTTAAGGATGAGCGCGGAACCTGAGGTAGGCCAACCTCGATGGGCCCTCGTGGTCCTTTGTTGGCCTGACGTCTATATGTCTACATGCCTATAAAAAAACACCAACAGCAGCAGGCCCTATTACGGAAGAATTGTGACGACTGATTAATATCAGGGATGAAATTGCTGGTCAGACCATCGTCCTAAGCTGGCGCGTTAGTATATACACAATGTTACGGCCGTTCAACTATTGGACCGTCGTCAGGCCTTATCGGGTCCTAAAAAGGACCTGGTGATATTTAGGTTTAATGACAATGTTTAGATTTCTAGATTTCAGCCAGGCACGCGTCACAACCGACGTTATGCTCTGCAAATTGCTGAGATTGTACCAAGTGCCTTCTGATTTTGGGCCCAGTGCTCTCCAACGGAGCTAACCGGGAATGACCTTCATATCAGCTAACAATAGCCGGACAGCCATCTGACCAAAACTTTAGCGCATACTAACATGCCAGACGATAAAGATGGTTTACAGACTCATTCCACCCATGAAAGGGAAATGGGTACTTTATTTGGGGAAACCCGGTCTTCGATCATTCCCACCAATAGCACACAGCTTCGCACTCTCCCCACGGTGTTGTGTGGTAAAAACCGCTCCCAAATCCAGTCTCCCTCCACATACGAGCGAAACTCGCCTGAAGACCCCACGCCCTCGCACTGACCGCCCATGGGCATGCCACAACGTCAGACCCATGACTGAAACTCCGGCTGAGGTTATGGACGACTAGTGGCGTCGGCGGAGCCCACACCACCGACGGCGTGGTCGGCTCCCTCAGTCACCGACTGCCCGAGCGGGCTGCGCCAGACGACAGGGTTATGTGCGGCTAATAGTGCTTACTATATGCATGGCGGCTGAGTCTACCAAGCTATTATTTGACGCAGAAACCAGATTGACTGAGCAGCGAGGCGTCCTTAAGTAACCCAAACAAACATCAGGCGGGGGTAGGAGTGTTAGTCCTGGCAGCTCGGTCGCACATAACCGCCAAAAAGTAACGATCTGCCTGCACCTCTTCTGATCAGCACTGACATGGGTGAGGTGATGACCGTCGCTGCTCACCTCCCGGTGCGCGTGCTGCGCCATGATTGTGTCCGTCTCGAGGATCGAACTGATCCGGCTGTAGCGACTGACGAACGACCGCTGGTACGTCATCATATGCACCATCTCGAAAATCTGTCCGCACACCGTACGCAGTGTGAGCAAAAAACGAACACCACTCCGATAACGCACGAATGATTCATCACGTTTATCACGATATAACGTACTTCGTCTCAACTTAGTCTCAACTTAGTTAGAAGCACTTAGTCTTAAGTCGACGTAGCAAATTGCACCGGTACTTTCACTCGCGGCAGTGCAGCACCTCTGCATTGCAACATAGGACAGCATACACATTGCGACCAGCATGCAGCCTTTAACTGCACGACCACCAGCTGTTCATAACCCGACAAGGCCCCGCTGGCGGTGTACTAGCTGCCCATAACAGGGGCTGCCTCACCTGCACGGGCAGCCGGAGGCAGTCGTTGGGCGCGGCGAGCTCCTCCGCCTGGTGGATGGAGCACACCTGGTCGGCCGCCGGGATCAACAGCAGGAAGCTGGTGGTGCTGTTCAGCTCCAGCACCTCCACGTTGTACAGCCTGCGGGGCACGTCGCACGCGGCGTCAGCCTGGAAGACGCTGCAAATCTCGGAGAACACGGCCACAGAGCACACGGCCACGGAGCACACAGCTGGACACGCGTCTGCAGAGATGCCACCCCATGCTTGCTTGCTGCGTCAAGATGCCACAGGCTAGCGGTAGGCAAAGCGCAATATCCTTGCACATTCATCTTGTGTTCAGCCGGGGACGTAAGAATGATAGTTGTATAATTCCATTTTACTATAATGCTTGCAATATCCTCGTGGCGTCGTACTGAAATCGCAATCTTTTTCACAAATGAACGGTGGATTAACTATCCCGTTCACCAATGAGCGGCGGTTTCCCGCAGAGTCTGACCTGTGATTGGCCGCCTCTTCCACGGGCACGTCCATGAGTTTGAGGAGGCGGCGCACGGCTGTTTCGACCTGCGCCCGGAACCGTGACCTCGGGGTCACCACCTGACCTCCGTCCACCTGCTCTTCCTCGGTCAGCTCGCGGCGGGTGCCGAACTCCTGCAGCCACGCCCACTCCTCCCTGTGACAGACGGGGACGGGGTGGGGGGTCAGGACCACCCACAGTCCCTCACTGAGCGCAACAGACGGCTGACACCGAATCAGTGTCAATCAGGTCAGTGGCACCGAATGTAAGTACCAACAGACAAACAGACAAGAAGGACAAGTGAATCAGGGTCTCTAATCCCACCGGACACCAGCAGCGGGTCGGCAGTGTAACAATGCCGCAAGGTCTTCGTTAGAGACTTTGTTAGACTCTCGGTCTGGTCTGTCCGCCTCCGCGGCGCTGGCACATCAGCATTCCACGCACTTTCCAAGGACAATCCCACAGCCCACACCTCCCCATAACGAATAATTACGGTACTTGTCTCATATGGACGCAGAATTCCTCGCACCATGTCCTGTCAATGCGTCTGACCCAACCCAACACTTGACATCCCAGCCCTGGCAAAGACAGACCACTCCTCGACAAATTCGAAACCAAACGCATCATGGACCCAGCAATGCAGCAAACGTGACCACAAACTAAACGTATCACCAGAAACCCCACAGTACTCCAGCACAGAACATAGGCGGAGAACACCGCACACAACATAGCATCGTTGCCAGCTGCCATCTAAGTCCCTAAGCTCAGGCGACACGCCTGCGGGCATTGCCGGGGCCGCGCCAGCCACGATACGGCTTCTGTGCGCCCGACCGGCCGCCGCTCATGCTGACCGCCGCTGGCCTGCCGGGCGGCGGCGGCGGCGGCGGCACTCACCCGCTAACGTGCGCGTTGTCGCGCACGCGCACGTGCGGCAGCACGTTGGGCTTGTCGCGCGCCACGCTGACCCGGATCAGGTCCACCGACGTCTGACACTGCAGGTAGCCCAGGTACAAACCGCGCGACGTGCCCACCGAAGACACCATGTGGTAGGTGATGATGTCCTGCCGGCGGCGCGCGCACCGTTAGCTCAATCAGCGCGCGGCAGGCGCCGCGAGCTCGCGCGCCAAGCGCCACCTCTCTCCGCCGCGCCTGTGCATTCATGCCATGCGTTCATGTTGGTTAGTTGCTGGTGTTCGTCACACTGCAAACGCCGCGTCTTTGGGCGCACGACAGTCAAGTGCTTGGCGTGTGTCTGCAATACACGCACTTACGCACTTACGCACACACACACACGCACACGCACACGCACACGCACACGCACACGCACACGCACACACACACACACACACACACACACACACACACACACACACACACACACACACAACCACGTATGTGTATGTGTGCGTATGTGTACGACATACAACATGTATACATTACGTCCGTGTGCAACATAATGTGGCCATTCACAGAAATTATGTGCAGCACGCGCCGGGTGTGGGACTCCTGGCTGGCACCGTCCTACGACACCGTGCGCATAAACGCCCCTAGAAATACTGAATGAAGCCTTGTTTTGTTTGTTGTTCATTGGTGTTTTCGGGCGCGCCGACTGCAGCGGTCATTTTGCGCCCATAACGATGCTTTTACTGAATTATTACGGTGTGAAAATGATTTCAAAATCAATATCTTTTAAGAACGAATAGAGCTGCTTGGAATCAAGAAAGGGGGAACTGTCCCCGGGCGCATCTTTAAGCGTCAGGGGCGAAGCCTGCGGACCAAAGTGATGTCGTCGTTCTTCGATGAGGCCTGAACATGATACAGTGACATGGTGGGCAGTGAGGACGGCACCACACCGCTGGCATAGGAGTCTGTGGGCTCCATGCAACAGACACTGAATGAAGCCGAGCCGTCCTTTCAACGAAAGCCAGCGCCGCGATACGGAGCCAGCAAGTCCTGAGAATAACCCGCGGGCCGGGTCAGCGCACTCCGCGCGACGCACATCGCGGCGCCGCACGGCGCACCGCAGCACCAACCTTGATCTCGGCGAAGAGTTTCTCGCCGACCGCTGGCTCCTCATCCGAGGTGGACACCTTCCGCTGCAGCTTGCTCACCTGCTGCCACCTGACGGACGCCGACGGCAGCTTTCCCGACCTGCCGGCGACACCAGCGCGGCTGGCGTCAGCGGATGCGCGGCTACATGAGCGGCTTCGGTGGGCCGGGGCGCAACTGACGTTTGGTGCGTTCGTGACGGCGAGCGTCAGGCTCCGATGGAGACCGGTCACTCGACCAACAGTGTATTCTAACACAGGCCACAGACATCGAAAACGAATGTACATCGATGCCAGCGACGATCGATGTTGTGCGGGTTCTTGGCAGAGAGGAGGGACACATTCAAAACTTAACAGCGGTTTCATCCCAGAGCTTTCGTCCCAGTTGCCTACACAGGACAAGCCTCCATCCGCACGCTAATGCCGCCAGTTTGAGAGGATTACGCGGGCCCGCTCGTGTGATGACATACATTCCCACCGTCTCATTCGCGAAAGACCCGTGGGAATCACATTTCACAGCGGCATACCGCTGTGTGGATGGAGCTTTGGCTTAAATAACGCAACCGAACACCATTGGATCCCAGCAATGCTCAAAATGAACCACGGAGACGATAAAAAATCACCTGCAGCGCCCACGCAACGAAACCAAAACACTGTCAAGTTTGGCACGCAACCCACGACGTCAGCCTACGGCGTTCAGCGTGCTTTCGCTTCGCTGCGCTAAACACCAGCTCCTCATACGACCTACCCACTGGCACAAATGAGCCAGTCGGCGAGCCACTGCACGCACGCACGCACGCACACGACACAACACACGCACACACGCACGCACGCACGCACGCACGCACGCACACAACACACACGCACACCCACACACACACACACGCTGCTGGCGCGCGGCGGCGACGGCGAGGGAGGGGGAGGCGACTGGGGAGGGTACCTCATGTGGCTGATGACGACGAACACGAGCGCGCCGTGGCAGTCTCGCAGCGGCTTGTAGTACAGCTGACCCAGATCCTGCACGCCGAGCGCCACCTGAGGCACGGGTCACGGGGCGTCACGGGGAAGCAGGGTCACGGGAGGTCACAGGAAAGCAGGGTCACGGAGGGGTACAGGGGAACAAGGTCAATGAAGGCCACAGGGAAGCAGGGTCACGGAGATCACAGGGTAGTTGGAGCAAGAAAGGTCACAGAAAGATGGGGTTACGTGAGGGCGACTCAAGGACAGTCAAATCACGGGTTGTGGTGGGATGAGGCCACGTCACGACAGGTCAACCCAAGGTCGACTAGGCCCCGAAATATCGGGTCACGGAAGGTCATAACACTTCCAGGTCCTGGCATTTCTGGTCAGAGGCAATTAACTTTGCTTCTTGTTTCGCTGTTTCCACTTTTCATCTTGTTTTTATTTGCGTACCACTTTTCTGAAGTTGTATCCTACACATGTCCTAAGTCTACGCTTTACACAAAATCCGTCGGACGCTCCCTTCAAAGACGCGAGCGAATTTGCTGACGGTAAACGCCCCGCCCAGCACAAGCCAAAAGACCTCCAATGTCTGACCAAAACCCGCTGGTGCTTCTTACTCGCACGTTCCCCACGTGGCCATCCTTAATGCAATACAACCAGTGGCCGTCTGACCTCAGATAAAGGTGCACTGGCATGCCTCAGACAACAAACTGCACACTCGGTTACCGTCAGCTATGGCCGAGAATGTCTGGTAAACTGCGCCGAGCAGTCCTTTTGCACTGGTCACAGCCAATAACAGACGGACACAGCGTGCGGCTCGAAACACCAGCGCAGTAAAAACAATTAAAAAATGAAAAAATTGGCGGCTGCGGCTAATGGCAACACTGATGCTAACTGTACGTCCGTCTTGCAATAATCGATACCGATAAGTGGCTGTTGATCGCGGCCGGCTCAATTAGGCACGATAACTGGGCCGCTGACAGTTACCAATCTATACCGATCTATACTACTGGTCGGCCTAGCGCAACATGACCAGTGCACAGCACGACGCACAACGCGCACAGCACGAACAGCGACGAGAAAATCACACATCTAGGCACACCATGCCCCCAAACTAGTTACAATGGTCGGAAACAGGTGTCGCCCCAGTCGGGTCGCACCTGCAGCTGTTCGGCCGCCGCCAGCAGCTTGATGCGGAAGTGGACTGAAGACGAGCTGAGCGAGCGCTCCATGTCCTGACGCAGCGAGCGGACGTCGTCCCACGTGCACGCCACCTGCCGACGCCAGAATTCGGCTTATCCACGGGTCGCTGGTTCGATCCTGGCTACGGCGCGCCAGCTGGACGCCGAATCAGCCAGTGCGCGAAGTTCCGACAGCGCTGGCGGCGCGGCGCGGCGCGATCCACACACATTGAGCAATGACCGGCTGACGAACAGGGAGGTCACACCATTCCCAAAAATCGGCCAATAAAGCTGAACATATCAAACCTGAGGCTAGGTTTAAGCCACTCAGGCCCGAGTGCCCCGGCACGCCGCGACACGTGTCAGCCAGCGCCGTCCGGCCCGAGCACTCCACTCCACCACCGAGCGCAGACGACAGTCTGACCTTCATCAGCCAGTGAAAGTCGGCGTGGATGGAGCTCGGATACGACTCGTCCACTTCCAGAATCGGTAGAAAGTCCTCCGCTGTCATGGCGACGCGGTCCTCGTGGTAGATGACGCTGGCCAGGTACACGCCACTGTCGAAAAAAACGGTGGAGTGACTGAGGCCGCCGATATGTGGCGCAAGCAACGTTGCAGCGGTGGTGTCCAGCCATACAGTCGTGTGGTAACTGGGAGAGAGGGATCACCACAACGTGGTGCTGTAAAATAAAGTAAAAATAACAAGTAATAAAAACAGAGCAATGATAGAAGCAAACGACAGAGCGGCAGAGTTAAAGTACAGTGCAGCGTCAGTAATTTACAAAGTGGTAGGCGCCAACCAAAGACTGGATGGGCAGTCCAGAATGAGAGAACTTCAAAGTCAGCTATGGGATTCAAAAGAGAAAAACAGGACGTACTACAAGCCAAGGAAACCAGAGACCACAAAGTGGACGCATGGACCACATATTGAACAGCAGCAAGTGCGTGTGAGACCTTAAGGAGACGGTGAGTGCCTCGATATCTACACAAAATATTTCCGCTCTACCGTCCCTCGCCCTAACAAACATACAAAAGGAATATCATCAATAGCCTTACCACAAGCAGCCCAAGCCAAACGCCAAGCGTAGGGAGAAGATGTGATCGTCACTCATGTCATCCCCGACGCCTCACCCATGTCATCTCTCACGCCTCACCACTGTCATCTCTCACGCCTCACCTCTGTCGTCTCCCACGCTTCACCTCTGTCATCTCCCACGCCTCACCCATGTCATCTCCCATGACTCACCCATGTCATCTCCCATGCGTCACCCATATCATCCCCCGCGCCTCAACCATGTCATTTCCTACGCCTCACGCATTTTCCCACGCCTCACACATGTCATCTCCCACGCCTCACCTATGTCATCTTTCGTGCCTAACCTATGTCATCTCCCACGCTTCACCCATGCCATCTCCCACGCCACGCATCTGTCATCTCCCATGATTCAACCATGTCATTTTCCACGCTTCACATATGTCATGTCCCACGGCTAACCTGCCATCTCCCACTCCTCACCTCCGCAAGTGCTTCTGGAACTTGACAGCCGTCTGAAACAGGTTCTTGATACTCTTCTTCTTGACGTTCTTGCGCGCCATGGGCGAGCCACGGTCGCCGTCCAGGTTGCGGAGGTCGCTGGCGTACTGGGGCCGCGAGGTGCGGATCTGCGTGAAGAGCCGATCCAGGGCCGCGACCTTGCCGTTGAGCCGGGACAGCCGCTGGTCCACGTCCCGCCACACTGCGGACCAAGTCAGCCACGGGTAAGACAGCCGCTGGTACACGTCCCGCCACAATGCAGACCAGGTCAGCGAAGGGTCAGACAGCCGCTGGTACACGTCCCGCCACACTGCAGACCAGGTCAGCGAAGGGTCGCAATGGGGATCAGGTCCTGCCACCGCAGGCAGGTTCAGGTCAGGTTTCAGTGATAGTAAAAAGACCCGGCCTGAGCCAGGCCACGCTGCAGAAAGGTCAACATCAGGTCACCATGCACGAGCACTGGAGCGCGTCGCGCTAGCGACAGTCATAGCTAGGCCACATTGCGCAAGAGGTCAGGGTCAACCAAAGTCAGGGTCAACCAAGATCTCGATCGAGTCAACACTGAAGCGTACGAACGCCGGGTGGAGGTAACATTCCGACATGCCAGCGCCCGTTCGTCTTCCACCACAGACCGTGCACAGGGTCGCGTGTCAGAGACGGCACAGTCCGACTGCGTGTCGGTCAGCGCCCAAGAGCGCGTCCATGGCCTCTATCGGCGTGTTTGGTACCGGTGACGACATGCCAGGAGGAACACAAATATAATGCACAGAACGTTTTCCAGGGAGAGGTGGGGTGGCCGGGTGGGGAGAATGAAATGGAAAACGGAAATACAAGAGATAAGGAGATGAAACGGATGCGCGTAACGGACGTGGAAAGTGAGAAATCGAGCCAGTTGGTGGGTGAGATACCAAACAAGAGCGTGGTGAAGAGCAAAATCAAGGAGTGTGGGCGTGTGCGAGAGCGAGGGCGAGTGCAACATCAGGCCTTGGCGCAAAGGAGAAGGGAGGTGAAAGACAGACACAACAGTACAACAAACCAACCGCAGAGCGTCCAAACAGACGATAGCAGAGGAACGCCAACTGCGAGGCCAGAACATGCGACAGCGCAGTGCACTGGCCCGCGCCGACCCATCGGCCGGAGAGTGCGTCAGCACGGTGCACCGCCGCCCGCCACCGCCGTCCCCACCTGAAGGCCGCACGCCAGCCGGGGTGGACGTGACGAAGCGGCTCCAGCCGCAGAAGTTCCCGGCGGCGGCGCGGAAGTAGTACCGCTGTCCCTGCGTCAGCTGGCGCACGGGCAGCTCCGGCGGCGGCACCAGGTCCGTGACATCACACTCGCCGTCCACCGAGCTGAAGTCGGCCCACGTCGACCACTGAACTGGAAACGGCACCGGGCTACTGAGCGGCGCGCCAGGGCGCCCGGTTCGAATCTCGCTGGCTTCCGGAGTGTTTCACATGGTTTGGTGGCGACAACCACGTCGAGCGGCACCACCAACCAAGGAAAGGAACACAAAACGGCAGCCATCCGCGGCGAAACAGACGGCACGGCCGAGCACGTGTGCTAGGAAGGGAACCACCAGCCAGCATGGGCGAAATAACCACGTCGATCGAAAGTGGTACTGGCAGGTACGGAGGTGTAAAACAGCGGCACACATGACAGCGGTTCAGAAACCTTAGCAGACTTAGTGCAGACATCTCCTTTCTCTTTTAAGACATTTAGGTGACAAATTCTAAGAAAATTCCTTCTAAGCTCCTCATCAAGAAAATTCTGCGACAAATCTTAGAAAAAGATAAAAGAACATCCTAGCGCACCACCAAATGTCCCCGATAATGCAGTGGTTAGATGGTGAGTCTACATGGATCACGACCATATCACTAAAGCTCGAAGCCACTGGGAGTAATCGAGGCATACTTGACAAGGCGCCAAATATAATCAGGTCCTTCTCCGGACCAGCCGGCGCTTTACGACGGCCGGGGAAGCACAAGGCCATAGCGCTGTGTGATCACCAACCGCAGACGACGAAAATGGTCCGACCGCGTATTCCACTCGTACCAACACCTCATCTTAACCAGTCCGGAAAATGTACGGCTTCACTTACGAGTGCACTAAATGAGAAACATTTGCTCTACTGAACCGCGTGATCCGAGCTGAGAACGCCAGGGCAGAGACCGGACTCGCCGGCCGGAAACACGGAATCTAATCACAGAACGGGTAATCTGATATCCGAGTCAGCGGCAGGCGGCGGCGCGACACGAGAACCGACTTGCCAGTCAGCACACTTGGCTGGGCCACACGATGAAAACCTCAGCATTTGCACCGCTAAGGCGCGCTGCAGTTATAAACATCGCCACATTCCGGTGTCTCGGGCCGACTCGTGCCTTCCGTCCCCTGGCCATCCAGGACTTCTGACGGCGTGCACGGTCCCGGCAGTCTACAGCACCTGCTACCGCCCTTCCTAGCGCTGCAGTTCCCAGCAAGCATGGCCCGCACCATACTGTTGATGCGACAACGCTGATACGTACTTCCGCAGCGTGATGAATTTGAGTCCCCATCCAACGTGACCATTCGCGGGTTTGCCATAGCCTCTACTACCCAAATTCAACCAGCTGATATCTATCAGAATGCGTCACGCACAGTGCGGGCAGTGACAAATTGCAAGTTTATTTATACAGAGGGTTCCAAAAGCTCGGTGACGACCATCCGGCCAGGCGGCTGCATATTCCTCGAGTTTAGCTGGCAAGCGATTCTATGGTTGCTGGTCGCGTTGCAATCCCTTGATTCGGAAACGACTCTGCAGGGATTACGTCAAAAAAGGCGTCGCTTGGATGGCTGCCATATGACTGGCTTGGGTGGCTGCCATATGACTGAACATCGCCGTGTGGGTGATGATGACAGTTGGCTTTCATTTGCACGATGACCCGACAAGCATTGCATGCGGTGAAATCTAGCACCACGCACATGAATGCAGGCATCTGATATAATTTCAAATCCGTGCTCGCCCACCTTGGTGAAACCGTTGCGTAGGGCACCCTTGCTTGCAACTGCTACGCTGATGAGGTACACACGCAGTCCTCCGTGTGCGCCTATGATACGGTTGTGTCGCGTGTGCGCGGCATGTAGAACACGACAAAATGGGAAGACGTGAAGGGAAGCGTGAAAAGCTATGAAATATTGAGTCCATTTTCAGTGAGACGCCATCCAAATAAAGCTCCCACGATGATGTGCTTTGCCATTATGTAATTCACAACTGGCGGCTTGAGCGACTCGCCGGTGTTCACGCTGTCACACCTCAACCAGCCTTAGTCAAACTGACGAGGCAGTCATCTGATGCCTCAGCTGAGTGTCCTGATGACCGGATGCCCCCTGCCCCCCCCCCCCCCGCCCCCTCTCCGCCATGTCCTGGCCGTCAGCCGGATAGTTGTCCTGATGGCACTGGACCAGGCGACCCCAATCAAAGGGATCATTATCGCCAGCATTGGGCGGAACGACCACTCTCAGCCCGAAGCGGCGATGATCGCAGCCATCTGTTTCAGTGCTGCCATCTGCGGACGGCCCTGTAATTAAGTGCAAGATGGGATTCCGGCAGACCGGGGGCCGTCATCAGTAAAATACAGTAATCTTTTACATGTTCAAAAGATGGGTGTGCGCTTTTGCGTGGCCGAATCCCCCCCCCCCAAAAAAAAAGACGGACCCAGCTCAGAGGCCGTCCATAAATGATGTTACGTAAGGAGAAGGGTGGAGGAGGAGGGTTATGCGGAGAAACCAAAGCTTGAAAATATGAGGTTATTGACTGCATTTCGCTACGTTCAGGTGTAGTTGCCAATCACCCTTAATATTTGACAATAAACGCATAGCCAGGGTGAGGGTTTTCGACATCTTGATCATTGCGTAAGCAAAGATAAGGGGAGGGAAGAAAAGGTCAAAAATGCGTAGCGCCATTTACGGACGGCTTATCAATGAGAATTGAGCCAGATCTTGAACAAAAACGACATACGTACTGAGTTCAATTGTGCAGACACAATACCGTTTTCATTTTCAATACATTTTCGGAGTTTTCCTTACAGCCGAAGGTGATTTCTTTAATGTCAACATCCTTGACCTGATGCAGTCGGCTAGCAGATCATGGTGAGGTCACGGCACGACACATCACTGCAAAGCGGGGTAGACCCGGCACTGGAGCCGAAACGTTTGAGCAGAACATGAAACAAAATATCTCTGGGCTGGCTTGTCTAAATAATCGAATGATCTTTTACAGGCCGGCGAGGATCACAGCTTGCATTTCGCACAGGAAAAACTTTGCTGTTTCGACGAAGGTGTCAGTATTCACGAGCCATGGCCACGCGCATCGATGGCAACATGAAACAGATCAACTTCGCATAGCGTACCTAGCCCGCGCCTACATAAACCGCTCGCTGCATGACATACCCTGAAAACGCTGAGCAGTACGCGACACTGCTCCTACAATGCATGCCTTCAGGAGCAAAACAGGCTGTCAGCCAAAGACCCCCACCGCCATTGACATAAAATTTATGAAAACTGGAGGCCATCATGGGAGTTTGCCAACAAACCTGAACGGACCGCTGACAGTTATCGGCGTATATGGAATCGATACCCTGCGCGAGTCCGCCACAGCCCCTCTGGGAGCGTGCAAAATGGTCTGATCCACTACGCTAGCTAATCATTGGTCCCAATCATTCGATTGCCGTTACTGCGCGAGTTAAAAGTTCATCAGGACAAAAGACCGAAATAGCCTGAAACAGGAGCAAAACCCCATTTGGTCCGCATCAATTCAGCACAGTTTCGTCCATATGCCACTCGGATGAAGTGCGCGCATCACCATAAAACTGGCGACGGCGACAGCCGCCAGTCTACCGGTCTGTGACAGCGACAGCCGCCAGTCTACCGACCAGCAACGGCGACGGCCGCCAGTCTGCCGGTCTGTGACGGCGACCGGCAGACTCGCGCGATGGCCGCCAGTCTGCCGGTCGGTCGCAGGCGGGCCGGCGGGCCGCCACTGACCTTTGTACTTGGTGCAGATGGCCTGGTGCTGGCAGTCGGGCTCCTCCAGCCTGAGGCGCGCCTCCTGCGGTCCGGTGACTTCGGCCGTCACGCGGCCCGGTGGCTCCGGCGGACCTGCCGAGCAGACCGACAGGCCGCGTCACCGACCGATCGCCCCTGACCGGGCGACGGCACGGGCCGCGACACCGACCGATCGCCCCTGACCGGGCGGCGGCGGCACGGGCCGCGACGCCGACCGATCGCCCCTGACCGGGCGGCGGCGGCACGGGCCGCGACACCGACCGACCACCCCTGACCGGGCGGCGGCGGCACGGGCCGCGACACCGACCGATCGCCCCTGACCGGGCGGCGGCGGCACGGGCCGCGACACCGACCGACCACCCCTGACCGGGCTGCGGCGGCACGGGCCGCGACAACACGACCGATCGCCCCTGACCGGGCGGCGGCGGCACGGGCCGCGACGACCGACCGATCGCCCCCTGACCGGGCGCGGCACGGGCCACGACACCGACGCGATCGCCCTGACCGGCGACGGCGGCACGGGCCGCGACCCGACCGACCACCCCTACGGGCGGCGGCGCACAGGCCGCGACAACCGACCGACCACCCCTGACCGGCGGCGGCGGCACGGGCCGCGACACCGACCGATCGTCCCTGACCGGGCGGCGGACACCGACCGATCGTCCCTGACCGGGCGGCGGCGGCACAGGCCACGACACCGACCGACCACCGCTGACCGGGCGGAGGAGGCACAGGTCGCGACACCCCAGCGGAACCAGGCCAGGTCACGACAGACCAG
Source organism: Pollicipes pollicipes (assembly GCF_011947565.3). NCBI lineage: Eukaryota > Metazoa > Arthropoda > Thecostraca > Pollicipedomorpha > Pollicipedidae > Pollicipes > Pollicipes pollicipes. The sequence goes on from NW_023597055.1 coordinate 25,118,097, forward strand.
ACCACACCAGCGCCAGCGCCACACGCACTATCAAGGCATCAAGGCATAACATCAAGGCATAGGCATGAGGGGCATAAGGCGTAACATAGGCGTGACATAGGCAAGGCATAACATCAAGGCAAAACAGGTGGAAGGTTATCAGCAGAACGGTCCTGACAAAATCAGCCCAGATCATTCCAGACCACGCCACAACACAGGGGTCTCGACTATAAGCATCAGACCATATCGGGGCACAACACACCAGATTATAACGGGCACGACTACCAGACCAACGGGTCAGATCAGACCACATATAACCAGGTAACACCACACAAGAACAGATCACAACAGAACACATCACGGGGGACCACATCCCAGCGCACCGGGCCATCTCGGACCGGACCACCCAGCAGCATGATACACCAGACCACAGAGAATCGGAACGCTGCCAGGGGTCTCCACCTAGTCCAACGTCAGGATGAGCAAGCCATGCAGCCGAAGACGTACCTTTTCGCAAGAACGATGTACAGTGGGCCATGTGGGAATATGCGGCCAAATCGGACTGAGCTGATATCCAATAGCCGTCAAACAAACCCAAAATGTCGCCTTCTTTGACTGGCAAATCACGTGAAAAAGTAGCATTTTGATAACGCTAGACACGTTGCAGAAAAACAAGCCTGAGTGCATGGCCAAGTCGCGTGTCTGTTTATAAACAACACGCAACAATGCTAACTGATAATATTTACAGCGTCCCTTCCCTCAGTCAAGTGAACAAATCCCTTTTGATGGCGGAAATGAACATTCGTTCCATTTTACAACAGAAATGTAAAATAAAATATGGTAAGACTTTCTACCGAACGTCTAACTACAGCCCTTTATTTACCCTTTTGCGCTTTATTATATTATTTTACCCATTATTTTCATGCCAAATGCAAAAAAACAGATGATAAAACTTTCAACAGAACGTCTAACTAAAGCCTTGACCCTTTATCTTTTATACTCACTTTATGCAAAACGAAGTCAATCGACAACACGTTCTGCTTTTCGGGAAAATCACGAAAGCCACAGGAGATCATGTACTTACTTAAAGTCGTGCCACGATTTTGCAGACAAGGGCTACCTCCGATGGGACCATTTCCAAAAGAGCGCAGCCGCGGCCCAAAAATCTGGGCCGCGGTTCAAACAGATGTACACCCACATTTCACTACAATGCGCATGAAACATTTGAAACGTGGTCTCTAACCGACACTGTGCCAGCGAACTGTGTCATGTGAACATTGAGGCGAGGTGCAACTTATGAGGCGGCGGCCAAATGCGTCAAAAGTCATCACATAACTATCACCCCTCTTATTTGAAGCAACGGCAAGGCGACGTGGGAGGAAAAACGACGAACAACGGCAAACAAAAACAAAGGAAACAACAGCCCCGGAGACAGCCGCGCGGGCGACGTCCAACTGACGCCCTCTGGCGCCCTCACCGGCCAGCACAAGTGGCGTCCTCTCGGGGCCGCTCGAGCGACGGCGCCCTCACCGGCCAGCACAAGTGGCGTCCTCTCGGGGCCGCTCGAGCGACGGCGCCCTCACCGGCCAGCACAAGTGGCCCCCTCTCGGGGCCGCTCGAGCGACGGCGCCCTCTCGGGGCTGCCTGCTCCCGGGCACAGTGCCAGCCTGAGCGCGGCCGACGCTGCAGGCCGGCGGCAGACCTAACGCGCGGCGCGTGAGGTGAGCCGCACGCGCCGCCGGCCGAGAGGAGCACCAGCGCACGGGTCCCGTGACGTCGACGGAGAGGAGCACCAGCGCACGGGTCCCGTGACGTCGGCGGAAAGGAGCACCAGAGCACGGGTCCCGTGACGCCGGCGGAGGGCCGCACGGACACACGGGTCCCGTGACGTCGGCGGAGGGGCGCACGGACGCACGGGTCCCGTGACGCCGGCGGAGGGGCGCACGGACGCACGGGTCCCGTGACGCCGGCGGAGGGGCGCACGGACGCACGGGTCCCGTGACGTCGGCGGAGAGGAGCGCGGACGCACGGGTCCCGTGACGTCGGCGGAAAGGAGCGCGGACACACGGGTCCCGGGACGTCGGCGGAGAGGAGCGCGGACACACGGGTCCCGTGACGTCGGCGGAGAGGAGCGCGGACACACGGGTCCCGTGACGCCGGCGGAGGGGCGCACGGGCGCACGGAGGTCCTGTGACGCCGGCGCGCCTGGCGCCGACACGGCGGGCGGACATCCGTCAGTCAGCTGGGCCAGGCGAGGTTCCATCTGACGTGTGCAGTGCAGCAGCGTGCTGTTTGGATACATCCGCACGCAGCGCATGTCCCATTACGAGGAGAAATTTGGCAGTTGTGGTGTACCGCAGGCTCTATCGCCCTCGTTTGAGACGGACGGCGGCTGGCAGTCAGGAGGAGATCGGGTGCAGTCTGGTGCAGGCTGCCGGCCGTTTTTATTTTTCACCAGCCCGTGGAAGCGCACAAGAGTTCCCGTTTATTGATTGCCGAATTGCCGCGTTTATTCCATTATGCCCCCTCAGGACTCTGACATAACCGTTTCAAAGCGTTTCCCCCAGCAGCCTCGGTAATATCCATCGCTGTCCAGGGAGCACATTCAATCAGCCCTGAACTGCTGTTTACGGGCCTGTTTACAGCAAGCAGCTGCGAGTGCCAGCGGGGCGAAATAATTTCCCTCGGCGTAAATATTAGTGAGCGCGAAACACTAAAAAGCGGCGTGTGACGCAGAACACAGAAACGTTCAGCGGCCGGGCAGGCGCCACGCAAAATATGGGGCGAGTGCGAGATAACACGCGCGTGTTTTTGATAGCCGGCAGTGATCCAGTCACCAGCTCCAGGCCACCAGCCACCAGTGACCATGAGCATACCGCGCTCAAAGCATACTGTCATCATACCATCACGTACTGTCACCATCACCACAACGCCGTGCTCGCGGCACATCAGCGAGAGCGACATCAAACCAGGCTGCGGTCACCGACCTCCAGGTCCTCCTGACGCCCCTGCACTCACGTGTTTGGTCGAAGCCGACCTTCATGCGGTTGAGCAGCTTGAGGCGGCGCTCCCAGAGCGCCTTCTGCTTCTCACTCTCCTTGGTGTAGCCGCCGTTGGCGGTGGTGAGATAGCTGGCGAGCGTGTCGACCCTCTTCTGGGCCTTCCGCACCAGCTCCTGCGAGAGGACTGCAACAGATGACGGAGTGGGCATTCAGACGCGGCGGGTGGGACAGGCGCCGGCATACCGGGCGCCGGGAGAAGGGGAAGGGGGGGGGACCAGAACACGGGGCGCCGAGAGGACTGCAACAGATGACGGAGTGGGCATTCAGACGCGGCGGGTGGGACAGGCGCCGGCATACCGGGCGCCGGGAGAAGGGGAAGGGGGGGGGGGACCAGAACACGGGGCGCCGAGAGGACTGCAACAGATGACGGAGTGGGCATTCAGACGCGGCAGGTGGGACAGGCGCCGGCATACCGGGCGCCGGGAGAAGGGGAAGGGGGGGGGGACCAGAACACGGGGCGCCGAGAAGGCGCCCAAACACGGGGCGCCGAGGGGGCACCGAGAGAGCGCTGGAACTTGAGAAGAGGATGGAACATCGGTATGTCCGGCAGAGAATGCTGAAACCATAAGAAAAGCCAAAGGCATGCATTTTTCAAGCAAGACGGATGCTGCTGAAAAAACCAAGGCCAAAAAGTGGCCTAAAGACGAGCGAGGTGAATTATACATGGTCCAGTAATTTCTCGCTTATTGATTATGCAATCCAGTATGTTTCTGATCAAACTTGGCAACAAGCTAATTGCCAGAAACAAAGGAATCGGAACGAAGTTGTTTTTATTGCCGCTGTCTTCCCAGAGGCAGCTTAATTTGCCTCTGATCAGACAGACGAAGAAACGGGGTTAAGCGAAAGGTCTGCGATCTAACAAATCCGCGCGAGAGATGCTGTCGCTCGTACGGACTCGGGCAGCGCTGGCCGTGAGCCCCTCTCGACACCAGTGTCATTTGTAAACGAGCCAAGGATGGACGAGTCCCATCACATTACCATATCCCATCGGGCGGCTCCCGCTCGCGCAACAGACACGATCGGCGAGCACGGGCCGGAGCAAGTCCGCGTCGACGGCGGGCGGGGCGGCCGGGCGGTCTTCACCCCGACGTTGTGGTTTTAGCCAAGATTGGGGTGCTTGAGCTATCATGCGAGTTGGGCGTAATACAGGGTACTGCGCCGGTATCGACGCAGTTCCGTTGCGACTGCCGCCGCAATCGTCTATTCCGACACCTCGCGTCCAGCCCGCCCAGCCTCCTCTCTCCAGCTGCCTGGGCGCGCTTCTGGCCGCCGCACGATCCCGATCCCAGCGTCAACAGCGTTCGGCTGTCATGGCAACGCGCCGCGACAGCAGACCAACTTCACCTTGCGCCCCGGCCAGGCCGCGAGCGGCGACGTCACGTGACCTGACCGGGCGCGTGCGTCCCGGAGCGGCGGACGGGTGCGACTCTGCGGCGTTCGCGCCTCAGCGGCGCTCTCCTGACCGGACGCCTGACACGGTCCCCCTGACCAGACGGCGTGGGTCCCAGCCCACTGCGACCAGTCACCGGCGTTGCAATCGACAAACATACGCTCTGGCGGCGCGATACAAGGGCGCAGCCAGGAATTTTCTTAGGGGAGGGGCCCGAAGTTCAACGAGCACACGTAACACTGGCTTCTAACAATCTGCCCAGAGGCATCTAATGTGTAAAACGGGAAACCCGTTGCTAAAGAGATGACCTGAAACCTAGGCCACTCCTTTACCTGGGCCCCTGCCGTGATCTACGTCAAGCTACAGTACCATCCGTTTCCGGTGGCGACGAGAAGGCAGCGTGGGCCCGCTTCACGCCTGTAGTAACAAATCCCACCCCCCTACCCATCTTACTGTGGCGGATAGCCAGGGCCGGGGTTGGGGGGGGGGGGGAGAAGGGGGAGGAGCGGCTCCTGGGGTCACCGCCTGTTGGTTAGCGAAGCTCGCCAGCTGCCGAGCGTCGCGTGACCGGTCGATCTGCCCCTTCCCACTACCCGACACGTCACCGCCGGCGTCCGCACCGCCCACTGCCGTCATGCAACGCCTCCCGGCGCGCGTGACCGTGCGTGGCACGACCCGCCGCGTCACGCGCCCGCCACCGCCTCTGACCCCGCCCTCGACGTGAGGCAGGGGACACGCGGCACGCGCCGGCGTGACCCTATCTTAGATTGGAGACGAGCTGGGACAAGTAAGCGCCAAAAGCTCTTGCAGCACAAAAGAGCATGGTGGACACTTGAAACCACGGTAGAGAAATGTCCGTCCTCGGCTCTGAGATGGCGGTGGCTCTCTCTCTCTCTCTCTCTCTCTCTCTCTCTCTCTCTCTCTCTCTCTCTCTCTCTCTCTCTCTCTCTCTCTCCCTCTCCCTCTCCCTCTCCCTCTCCCTCTCCCTCTCCCTCTCCCTCTCCCTCTCCCTCCCTCCCTCCCTCCCTCCCTCCCTCCTTCCCTCCCTCCATCACCTCGCAGTCGGTATACCGCTCGTCTACGATAACCCCAGGCGGTGACGAAACTCCCGTCCAAAACTCGTTCGACATCCCCGCATTCCCGTTCGGGCTTCTCTCGGCCAGCGTCATCGTTCGTAGCCCCCCCCCCCCCCTCCCTCCCCGGTGATCCCGGCCATGGGTGTGAACATGCAGCACGGCGGTATGCCGTGGCAGCGTCCGTCTCCCCAGAACAACTTTACTTCCACATCTCCCATCGGCTTCCTCAGCAGGTGCCACCTGTGGTGATGGCCTCGTCATCAGCGACGCAACACGGCGGCGCGGCGCCAGACGGCTAGTGCAGCTGGTTAAGAAGCCAGCGGGCACACCCGGCCGTACCCACGGGCCGGGTCAGCTGGTGCTGATGTCTGGCTGGCTGGAGCCGACGCCCAGCTGACGACTGTCAGCGGCACACAGCTGATTCGGCAGCGCGACTCGTAAACACGCCCGATAACCAACGCCAGTCGCGGCAGCAGTGAACATGATCCAGCCCAGGCGCGGGTAGAGCCAGGGGAGACGTGACAGGCAAGGGAAGGGTTCGGATAACACCTAGAAGAACGGATCGCGAAACACTCCGGGTCAGGTTAGGTCAGGTCAGGTCAGATCATCGCGCACCGTTTTGTGAATGAGCCCAGCGACTGTAGCCGCCATGCTATCGCCCAGCGAGAACACCAGCCGGGAAACAAACCAGGGTCTCCTACGTTGGAGCCGGTCACCCCGGTCGGACACAACCCCCAAACCGAGACATCCCGCCGCCCAGACATCCAGCACCTGTCAGCGTATGCTCCTGTCTGCAGTCCCGGCCGCGCGCCAGACTCAACTCCCCTCCCCCCAACAACAACCCCACTGCCCTGAGAACCAGCGTCGGCGCATGCGACCGGCCCCGCATCGGCACAACACCCGTCTGGAACTCAAACAGCTCGGACCTCTTATCGAGTTGGACAGCGCAGGCGGTTGGTGGCGCGCTGGCGGCCGGCACGGCACTCGGGGAGCTCGGCCGCGGTTTTTACGAACGCCACCGCAGGTTTTGTCCCGAGAAAATCTTTACGAGCGGCCATCTGGCGCCGACGGACACGGCAGCCCCGGTTGAATGTCGGTGTGGAAAGGCGGCGGCGGTGGCCTTTCAACAACAGAATCCAATACACTTTGCAGGGATCATGCTGTGGTCTGCTCTGGCAAAGGCGTCTGAGATCCTGCAAAGTCACCTTCGATTTCTCTGGACGAGGGCATCGACGCAGCTTCAGACTCCCAAAATCGTTACACTTTCAGAAACATTCGCTCAGGCTGCAGTTTGCTCTCTAGTTGCGATGTCACGAACAGTGGATCGATAATGATTTATCCCTCCGAGGTGCCCACGCATGCAACGCCTATCGGCAGCGACTACGGCTCTGGCGCGCCCCGACGGCACCAAAGTCGCGCCGCTACAGCGGTCGGACGGGATTGATCGACCTCGGGAATCCGCATCAATAATACAGGGTCAGGTCAGGCCGGCGCCGGGGAGCCTGCCGTGCACCAGCTTGGCTCGTAACGGGTCTTCGTCCGGTGGGAGCTGCACCGAGCCTGCAGCGTCCATTCCAGGGGCGTAGCCAAGGGGTGGTGGTTGGTCTCCCATCCGATCCGCACTTGTTCCTTTCACCACGCAGCAAAATACAGTACTCCCGACAGAAAGTTCACAATCGGCGTGATGCCTTCTCACCGACCTCCGGACCCAGCCCTTCTGCAAGCCCTGGCGGCGTCCCTGGTTTAATCTCACGCTGCCTAGCTCCCATCCAGTGGCGCTAGTCTCACTGGACGTGCGCAGGGCCTTCGACTAAGTGCCGACGCGCGGCGTGCACACAGCCATGACGACCTGCAGTGGGGCGCGTGTAGAGGAGCGACGGCTCCCAATGAGCGGCGAGCGGAGTAGGGCATCCGTGCGACGGGTTGCCGCACAGCGTGACCATGCGCTGGGACCAAACACACCAGCTCGGCACAGAGCGGGCGAGGCCGCTGCAAGCCAGCTCTGAAGCGATATCCGCCGAGCCGGCCAAGCGAACTGATCCGCCGCCCGCAGAGCCGGCACGTGGCCGGAGCTTGCCGTCAGACGGCGCCGCTGCGCCCCACGACTAGACAACACGCGCAAACCCGACCGTGCCATGCACTGTCGCGGCGGCGACCTGCGGCTAAAGCCTGCAGCTCGTAAGGAGAGCCGCTGCATCATTTGGTCTTTTGGTCAGGGTCGTGAAGGCACGGCAGCTCCCGGGGCACGCGCCACCGCGCCAAATTTGAGGCATGCGTCATGTGCGAGACAAATGGTTGGTCATTTAAATTGGAGATTGACACATCAAGTAAGATCGAGAAGATGCGATGCGATGCGATGCGATGATGTGATACCATGTGATGCTGCGATGCGATGCTGTGATGCGGTGTGATGCTGTCATGCGATGCGATGCTGTGATGCGATGCGATCATGAGACGTTGCTTTACAGGCAAGAGTTGCGTGTGACTGCGCGCTAAACTCGGCTTTCGGTGATAACTTTTAATTGCCTCCCCCTACATAATGAAATGCTGCGTACGCCCCTGAAGTCGGCACTTCGATTTTGGTGCCAGAGAGCACGTAGAAACAATCTGCAGCTGGCACGGCTCGGAGCGAGCGTCACTCTTGCCTGCAAACAGCATCAGCCCCCCCCCCCCCCTAGCGCCGAGGACATCCCCAGCACTGTTGACAAGTTCAAGACCTCACGACCGACTGACGTCAGCGGATCCGATTGCTGATCAGGCCCAACCCTTTGCTACCCAGCTAACCCTTTGCATGGTTAGCTGGGTAGCCGGAGCGCGGAGGATTTGCTTCAACACACAGCCACGCGAGATATGCCTCGCGCCGGGCGCCGGCAGCACGAGGAGGGCAACGCACCGCGAGGGCGACCACAGCGTGAGCCAACAGCTGCTCTTGACACGACTCGGAGATCTCGCCCCACCGCCACGCGTGATTTTGCGTGCGTCGCTGGCCGACGCTATCCGCCACGCGCCACATACAACTCGGCTTGGCAGACAACGGTGGACATTGTGCAAGGGGTTGCGCTTGACACTCACATCGAACTTTGACCTCGCCACTTGCATGGACATTCGAAAATAGCGTCCATCTTTACACTTGTGTCAAACGTCTGCAAGCGTTCGTCATCAGGATTGACGGCGCACGACGGCGGGGTCACCCCGCGACACGCTCACAGCTGACACCGACAGAGCAGCGGCGGGCGGGAGATCTGTCGCACGAGCCTGCGCACCGGTACTCACACTGCGAGCTCTCCCTGGCGCCGCAGGTGAGCAGGAGACGGGCGATCGCCTGGTTGTTGGTCATGACGGCGATGTCCAGCAGGGAGAAGCCGTCGCCGTTGACGCTGCAACCATGGCGGCGGTTAGCGTGGCGTCAGTCGCCATGGCAACTGGCGGGCAGAGCCTCGCCAGACGGCGGCAGTGAGGCGCCACCCGACCCGCCTGCTACTGGTGGAGTCCGCCAGCCAGCGGGCAAGCGAGACAGGCTGAGAAACGCTCGCTAAATCACTGCAGCAACAGCGAGTTCGCCTGAAGGACGCCGACGAAAACAGCTTTCAGTCGGACAATGTCATTTTGATGCAAAAGTTCTGGTCCGACCAGTCGAAGTCAACATCCGACAATACGAAGCAAGTTTTGCTAACCTTTTAAACTTTTAATGATGCTCTTAAAATGCAGTTCGGAATCAAACAGTCAATAAAGGCGTTCGTTTCTCTCCAACGGAAACGAAAGAAAAACTTTTGCCGCGTTGCCATATTTAGAACGTAGCAGCACCTAAATCAATGCAAAAATGCTAAAAATCCGTGTAAAATGCTAAGTCATGTGCCAGACTTTCCTCCGGGTTCGTCCTGGCCAGGCATGGTTCACTGTCTTTCGGGTCTCAACGTGTTGGCTCTAGGTCCAGCCTTAGCAGTGCTAAGAGAAGCAAGCCAGCCAATGACGTGGCCGGCGGATGCGCCGCCACACGAACACGACAGATCTCCGGCCGTGCCGTCAGGCGACACTAGTTACGCACTAGCTTAACACTGCGCACTAGCAGAAGTCAGGTTAAATGGCATCTACCCGTTCACAAAAAAATGCACACAAGCAGCATCCGGCACACTTCCTTCGCGCCGCCCGAAAGCGAGGTCATTCTCATACGCCAACGGCGAATGATCTCGAAAAATTGATAACGCAAATAGCAAACGATCAGGCAGCTCAACACAGTATGTCACCCGAAACACCATAAGTGATGCTCCCAATGTAAACCGCTGCACTCACTACACGAGAGGATAAGTCGTCACCAGCTCCGCTCCAATCCAATCCCAATCAGGGCGTCGACATCAGCGCTGCAGCCGGCCGACATCTGCCGCGCTCACACCGGACGCCTTCACCCACGCACGTGCCCCCCACTCCAGTGACGCCATCGGCGCGCTCCGCAGCCGTATCTGCGCCGGAAGCGCTCCGATTCGCCGCCTTCCTAGCGCGCTGCTCCCAGCCCGGCTTCTGCGCCAACCGGTCGAGGCGGCCGGCTCTCCCGGAGACGACTCAAACGCCGGAGTCGTCTGCCGGAAGCCGTCTCCGTCGTCAAACTCGGAGACGGCTGCCGCCAGCCGTCTCCGTCGTCAAATTCAGAGACGGCTCAAACTCGAGCCGACAAATTTCAGCAGTCAGGGACGCAGTTTCGCAAAAGGAGAGGGGACAGGAAGGAGTTGAGCAGTAAAACATCGCGCAGCCCGCCCCGAAAAACACGCCAACAAACGGGTTTTTAACGGATTTGGTCCACTGTCTTCTCCATATTAGGCAACGAGCTGGAGCCCAAGTTCTGGACGGAGACGGGGATGGAACTCTTCACTAAACAAGGAACCGCGCCCTGATCACGGCCGTACCGGCGGCCGGCGCCACGCCAGAGGCGGTAGGAAGCGGACCCGTGTCCGACATGGCAACGACGGAACTTCGCCACTACCGGGAACTGCTGGCCCACTCTGACGCGACGCCAGCTGGTGTCGGCACAGAGAGCAGCCAACCCGCGCCGCCCCTCGGACGGTTCCCATGGCGCCTCGGCCGGCGCCAGACGTGCTGCACGGCGGACTCCGCCCCGCGGCCAACGGCGGACCCGCGGGCCCGGAGCCTGCTCACCGGCCCGGACGGTCACGTGACGGCCGGGGGCGAACAGGGGCAGGGTCACGTGACGCTCGCGTGCCTCAGCCAACGCGCGTAGGCTGCTGCCGCCGGCTGACCTCTCGCGAGTCAGCCAGGGGCCGCCGCGCTCGTGACAGACCGAGCGGGCCGCTGGCGTCGTCTGCGTCATCCCGAAGCAGCAAACTCTGCGCGTGAATGAAGCGTAACTGTGAGGCTATCGGTTCTTCTGAAAAAGCGACCTTTTACCAAACAGCAGATTTGAGTCTTATGACTATTCGTCAATCCTTGTTATCTCTATGTTGTCATATTTATGTATTTGTTGCGCTATCATGCTGCTTATCACATTTTGAAATAAAATAAAACAACACCACGAGAAAGTAGTCCTCCACCCCACTTTCCACAACAGAGGAAGCGTTCTTTGGACTCGGCATGAGTCCAGGCGCATTCAGGAGTCCGGTCTGTGAGTCCAGCCCACCTAACCCAGCGTCCATGCCACCCAAAGCGGTGGGGTAGATGTTCAGAGACCGCAGGACAAGTAAAGCTGAGCGTGCCCACCAGGAGTCAGCGATTATCCAGCTGGCTCCTATTGTGACAATAAGCTAGCTCACAACATACTCAAGGTGCGGAATCGAAGGGATGCAAGAAACCGCGAAGAAGCAGGTGGGCGGAATAAGGACAGGCGAACGCACTCATCCACGCGCACGGCAAGTTCACCTTAATAGTTAGGTAACGGCGCCCATTATGCATGCAAGGCACGTTAATGCCCCAATCCACGCTTGAGTTTAGATCGCAGCTAAGTATTCTTACGATAAACAAACGCTCTCTTTTGTTTAGCTGTTCATGTATACCCTGGCTTCCAGTTTCACTTTAAAATGGATCAGAGTACAGGATTCAGATGGCTGAGCAAGTTTCAATTCCAATTTAAAATACAGATCCAAACCAAATTGATCCAATTCCGAACAAATCTGAAAGATCACCTTTGGGGTTTATGAAATGTTCCTAGTATTTATCACCCAAAGAGAAATAGGTTACAAAGGAAAATGATCGATACGCTTTGATACATGCTTAGGTAGTGACATACACTACGTACCACATCCACAGCCTGGGCAGCAACGTATTCATTTAAGAGGGCGCAAGGTCCCAGCCATGGCTCAGAGACTGCTGCTAGCCATGGCTGTAATCACCTCTCTAGCCTTTGGAGACAACCTAGGATGGGAGGGGTCGAGCTGGACTTTGGAGAGCACAAACTGACCGAAAAATCACTCCTCGGATGGAAGGAAAAACATGCGTTCTGTATAATGCATGTTTAAGAAAACAACTTTATGATTCCTTCATAAGGCAAAATCTGACAGGAAAAACACATTTTCATAAAATTGGAGAGGGCATGTCCCCGGCGGTTACACCTATGCACACGACAAACATATCGACAAGCAGGATGCAGATTTTGACCACGTTCAGCCTGTACTGGACCGCCCTACAAACCCCGCCACTCACGCGATCACCACAGCCAATGCGCCAGCGTCTAGGGCACTGGGATTGTCAAACGTCCTCCTTCCACGCGAGCTTGAGACGCAACAGCATGTCCCAAACCAATCGCTTGGCGCCTACGCTCGATCAAGGCTTCCCAGAACGCTGACAGCGGGCAGAGCCTCTTCATATACGGAGCAGCGACCCGCGTCTCCCAGGAAACAACTCCCAGCTGATTGTCACTGCACTCAGACACCCGATCTGCGCCATAGAGACATCTTACACAGCGTATCTCGGCGGCCAGGGGATAGAAGGCGGGGAAGAGCGCATTGGTTGACCAAAGCATTTTTTTTCGAGACTTCGAATCCGCCTCGGTCAAATGTTAAACGGGAAAACATTTTGAGGCAGAGCCTTTACCATTCTTTCAGATTTCAGCCCGGTTAAAATTCCACATTTGAAGGCATTGAGGCATGCGTCAGATGTGAAGAAATCAGCTAACTTGTAACTATCAGTATGCCTTCAAATGTAAGAGACTGCTCAAAACAACATAACTTTACTATTTAGTAAATATGCTTCTCCGTACGTCATCGCTTGATTGCGTCATAGAATGTTTGCATGACGTCAGAGTGATAACAAAACTGGCCGTGCGAAGTCTCCACTGCAGTGGACCGGCTAACTTACTTATAGAACTTCAACTTGTTGAGAGGTGTCGTGCTCTTCGGTGCGTTGTTTGCACAACCCAACCATCGCGAAAAGCGCGTGTTCTGGCCACTTTTCGTGATGTTCTGACATATTAACCCGTGATTTCATACTGCCTACTGGCATTCACATACTCGGTTATAACGTTATCATTGTCATTCGATTCCCAGACTTATTGCCGTTATAACTCGCACCATTGCCCAAAGTTCTGTACGATGTAGCAGAAAACATGATTCGTACATGCAAGCTACGCTGAGCACATTGCAAAGCTTGGGGTCCAACTTAAGTATGTTAATGCCAGAAATCACGCTGACGTAGACCAAACACGAATAACTCGATACTATTTTTCCGGGCATTGAGTACTACATGACCAAAAGGGTGCCAGTTTTTGCGTAACGTTTTTGCCTGGTTGACCTTGAGATAATCTGCACCTGCAAAAGTTGCACTAGATTTTCAACATTTTTAGTTTAAAGTTATCCAAACTAAGCATCACCTTAACTTCAGCAGCTTTAACCTGATCATAATGCGAATTAAAAAGCCTATAACCAGACCCATGCCTCAGCACGGCCGTTAGCCAAAGACCGATCCATGCACGCAGACAAGAGTGATGTCGCAACCAGCTTGTGCATACGCCCGGGAAGCTGGGCCGATGGGTGGCCGTACTGCTGACAGCGTAAACCCGGTGATGCATTGCAACAGCAACACACTGACCACACGGGGAGCGTCAGCCTCGTAAGACCTCTTAACTTGACCTTGTGCCATGTGAACAGTAACAAACACCTTGCCACGCTGTACAATCATGGATCACGTTAAAACCCACCTTCGCATTCACATCTAGCGGCCATTTGTTTGTGCGAAAAGTAGGTCGACGGCAAAGTTATGTAGCATCCAGCATTTGAATATATATATTAACAATGGTAAATTCCGAGCCAGCAGTTCACATGAACTGCAAAATCCTTACGGTGCAGCACAGCATCACCGGGCCCAGGCTCGCCGCGCAGACAACGTCCTGCTCAGGAGATTCCCAGGACCCACATCACTGTCATTGCATCATTCCGTCTGCCCGATGTTGCGTCAGTCTACCGAACTTCGCCCTGCACGGCCCGCCCGTCACCACCCGCCAACCGTCCGTCATCAGCCGCCGGTCGACCCGCCCGGCTGCTCTCGACCTGTCAGCCACCTGCCACCGCCGTCATCACGCGACCTGATGGCCTGAAGGCCTGCCCCACCGACCCGGAGCCAGGTCACCAGCCGGCGCGTCTCGCCGCGCTGCCGCGTCCGGCCGCAGTGGCGCGGCCGTGCACATTGGCAGGATCGGCCGCCGCACAGGCCTTTTCACGTTCACGTCCACGTCACGTCCACTGGCCTTCACGTCCACGTCCGCGTCACGTCCACTGACCTGTTGACGTCCACGTCCGTCGTCTTCAGGATGGCCCGCACCTTCTCCAGCTGGTTGTGCTCCACGGCCGCGTACAACGCTGAAAACGGCACGCCCGGGTCAGGCTCGGTCGGTCTTGGCGACCTCCAGGCCTCGCCGACACACCCGGGTCAAGCTCGGTTGGTCTCGGCGACCTCCAGGCCTCGCCGACACGCCATACAAAGGCGGCCCTCAGGCGCGGCTGACTGACTGGTTGAGATGCAGACCTGTTTACGGTGGGCTGTTACACAAGGGAAAATGTAAACTTCGCTTGGGTTAGACCGATAACAAATGCGTTCCGTTCATGCATAGAACCATATTGTCAGAAAAAGGAATGTAAGGATGACCAATCTTAAGGCAAGCATTTGAAAAACATACACACGGGTACCAAGAGCACCAGGGTGTCTCAAAAGCTAGTTGCCTTAGCTGAACCAAAGCTGCACGGTATCGGCAGCGTCACACACAGCCACCGCAGCGTCAGTGTATTTGGGTCGGGAATGGACAAGCCGGCCGCGGCGGTCAAACGACACCACCAATCCTAACATCAGCGGTCCGGCATTGAACTGCCTTCGTCCACTCCCCACACTAGCTCATCCGAGATTCTCCAACCAAACAAGACTGATGTGCATCAGGTGGTTTGGTGTGAAAGTGGGGTTTAAACATGGAGGCGTATGAAAAAAACAACGTATGGAAATCTAAATATACGAAAATGTATATATCTTTCGGTTTGAAATGGTGAGAAATTGATCTTTAGGAAGGGTCAGCATATTGCGCATGATGCTAACGGGTGGGACTTCCATTATTTTTTGAAGGTTTTTGGACGTTGGGACCTGGTCCTCGAGACATAGAGTGGATGACACAGGATCGTTCAGTTAATGGCTATTATTTGTTGAAGTTGCCACCACTAAGCAGTCAACAGCAGCACAATATAACTACCTTTCTGGTTATAAAGTTCTAGTTCTAGCACAATCTAGTATACTGGTTATCCTTGCATTATAGGATAGATAATTCAGTATGTGCATCGTTATATCAGTGTCATGGTGATATGACTTAAGCCTGAGCCAGAGTTTATGAAGATTCTTAACACATGTATTCGTATGTCATGCAAATGCATGATACGGAGTAAGCGAACTTGTTTCGATCAAGGGCATGCTAATGGGAAGAGAACAGGGCATAGCAGGTGTAGCAGCGACCACTCTCGTCTAGCAACACGGAAGTTCGCTCTGGCTTCTTCGTCCTAATACAGTTTCTCTCCTTCTTCTGTATGCTGACTCTCGATCTTGTGTTCCTTTTCTCAATTGGTATTTGAAGTTGTGCATTTATTTATCACCAAACTCGGGTCAGAAGCTGTAACAAAATGAGCAGACGACGAGGCCGTACTTCCGCTCAGTGTCTGACGATTTGCTTTGGGATGGTGATGCCTTGATGAAGCATCCTCATTGTTCACCTGATTTCCACTACCCCTCAAGTGGTCGCAAATCTTAAAAGGCCTAGAAATGAGTTGAGGGTTTTGTCTCGCTGCTGAGTGCATACAAAGCAAAGCGGAAACTTGGCGTTCACAGCGAAATAACACAGCACCGCACCCCGTTTTGAAAGTGGACACAAACTAAGTCACGAGCGACGGAAAAGCCAGCTTTGCTCGCTATCCGAGTACCCTACATGAAACCGTCCGTGCAGAAAGCTCGTAGTTAGGGAGGAAGGTTAGAAAACGACGGATCTATTCAGTCATCTCAGTGCGCTCTTTCGGTCATACCGTTGCCCCAGCGATTCGTAGCTGGTGTCGCCGCCTATTGGTGTTTATGACGTGGCTATTGATGTCTATCGCATGACTATTGATGTTTATCAGCTGACTGCCACGCCGGCCCTTCCGATGATTCAGTCCAGTTCCACATGCGCCGTTCAGTTGCTATCCGGGCAAACCCTGCCAAAGCTGCTTTGGTCTGCCCCCCCCCCGTGCTCGCCTTACAGAAGCACGCCATTTTCAAGAATCCTGGAGATCGTCGTCGGTCAGCGCTTACCAGTGATGCACTAGTTTAGACCAAACAGTAGATAATGGCACGCCAAATGGAGGGTTGATGAAACTGGAGCTCTGTGGGAATTCCTTCCTCAATGAAATAATTGCGCTGCATTCCTTTGTCCTAGCGCTCTGCACTCCTCTAGATGGGGTTTGCTGCATGCTGCTACCTTGCTATCTTACAGCCAAACGACAATTATCATTTGAGCGCACCATTGCAAACATGCGAAATGCTTGACGATTTAACCTATTTCAACACCAATTTTTTTCATTTTCACACCACGCAGAATGTGCACGATTTAAAAATTCAACACGTGTACTGCACACGTGCATTCCGTACCTCAAATTCAGTGCTCCGCCAATGGCCACTTCAAACGTAAGCCTCTATGGTTCACGATACTGCGTGGTGATTCAAACATAATAGCAACATGTCCGTTCCGACAACATCAAGTGTCCTGTCTTCCGATTCATCCGGCCGTGGAGGGGTGGGTTCGAGTCGCCTTAGGCGCTCATTTTTTGCCGTTGGCTGGAATGGCCCGCAGCCGGTGGCAGCGACCAGCTTAAAGGTAAGGCGAGATCAGAAAGCCTGATGAACCGTTGCCGATCGTAGCGGCACTTAAAGCGTAGGCCGCAAAATTCTGCCGTCGAGCCGGAGCTTTACAATCGGGGGGGGGGGGGGGGGGTCAGGGCTCAGGCAACATGAACTGCTTACCTTGGATGCTGATCCAAGAAATCAATCCAAGCAAAAGGTTCGGAAATTTATAGAAGGCTAAAAACTAAACTGTGCCTACAAGGCCGTCCAGCTCAGTGTAAATGCAAGGCTTATAAATCGGCAAGTCATGCAACAAGACTTCGCAACCCCCATATAATATTTAGAGTTTTGAAACAGTAATTTCCTTCGTGCCAGAAAATATACTCGATACGACAAGGATAAATCTGCTAGCACTTGTCTCACGATTACCTTAAAATTCGATGCCAGTATACTTATGACAAAAACAACGCAAGCAAGAAGCATCACGACGGATGTAAATGAAATTGATGCGCATTTGCCGCGCGTAGATCTCGTTTTGAAATCGAACTCAAACGTGGCGTCGCGTACCCACAACGCATTTCTCCAAAACGGGGTGCGTTGTACATAACAACGCCCGACATCTCTATATGCTAATCTGGAAAGGTAATAGGACCGGGAAGAAACACATTGGCTGAGCTAACGGAACGAATATTTTGATGCCAGCCAGCAGCCAGAGCAAAGCAGAACGGCGGATCACGTGTCGGCAGTTCCCATTGAGAATCCACGCACCGTGCAGATGGATATTGATCTTGCTGAGCTTCTCCAACCGCTTCCGTTCCGACTTTGTCATGTTCAGCCCGTCCACCAGGACCTCCATGCTCCCCTGGCGCCATCCTGCGGACAGAATAACAACTATATCAGCCCACGGGCGCCGGACGCTCCAGGCATCTCAGAAGAGCAGCAGCTGGCACTTACAAACTGGTACAAACTGGCAGAAGGTCATGCCAGCCTTACAGACGAACAAAATGCACAACGAGTGAAACGTTCGCCGTTCGTGGCGCTGACAGGGGGCCTCTTAAAACAATAATCGCCAGAATACCCTGACGCGGGGACAAAGAGGTAGTGGCGAACGCCTGGGCCCGCTGTCCGACGTCACAGACAGGTGTTACCGACACAGCTGCGCGTGCCCAAGTCAGCCAGGGCGGGCAGAGCGTTGGCATTCTCTCGTCACGTGACTGTTCTGGTCACGCCACGTGACGCGACGCCTTTGGATCTGGAGCTGATCGGTGCAGCACTGGTGTGTACCGTACACCAGAAAAAAACACGCCGTCTCGGCGATTTCCCTGCACTGTATCAGCTAGGCGTCAGGGGAGACAGCCATATTCTAGTTGACGACCACCTAAAGATAATCTGGCTCCCATCCCCCGCGCTCGTGTGACCTCACCACGGCCCCACCAACCTACGGACCTCCCTCGGCCCCATCACAACTTCCCGTGCGTCATCTTCCGTCACCCTAGCTCTACGAGCGGGGTCACAGGGGTCGCACGGCACCGCTGCGTCTCGTCTTCGATCTCTCCGCCGCGCGCTGCCGGGGTCACTCCTGCGCAGCTCGAGCCGGATAGCAATGTGGCGAGAGTGGTCGCACCCGGGCCGCGCCGTCCAAACTGTGCAGACGAAGTAGGCTAACGGCACCGCGCATGGCCACCTCATTGATTGTGATTGGCAGCATGGGAATCACGCCGCCGCAGCGTCCCGCCGCCACTTGGCGCTGATCCCGCTGGAGACTGATTGGAGCGCATGTTGCGACATCACGCAGAGAATGCCAAGGCGGTAGGACGTTATCTTCCAAGAGGCCATGCTCTGGCAATGGGTCAACCGCAAAACACAATAAACGAACGGACGAAAGCAGCCGAAGCCAGTGAATCGGCCCTTTCTCCACATTTGCCGCCGCCGTGGTCTGGAGACAGCAGCAAGGAACTGCTGCTGGACTCAAGCCCACGGCACTGGGTTGGAGTCCCGGACCTGGCACATTGCTCGGCCCGACCGTCCAGGATAGATCGACGGGAGACGGGCCACAAACGGCCCATCTGACACCCGGCGACCTTGTCATAGCGCTGGGCGGCGCCATGCCCAGCCCTGCCCGAATAACGAAATGCCGAACAGATCATCACATATTGATTGCTATCAATAAAAGTATTCAACTTCTACAACCGTTATCAATAAAAAAACATTCAACAGCAGCCCATGGTAGTGTGCTGAGTCTGTGCGTCACCACTTGGCAGGCGTTGGGAGTCCCAGGAACCACATAACATTGAAAAGGGCAGGAAGTGCCGCAGCCTCGGCTTGCCCACGTGTCAGGCACGTCAACACGAGCGACATTGATTAAAAACGTTCAAGCCGTTGACCTAACCTGTTATTCGCTGGTGGGAACGCTTATACGGTGCGCATAAGGCTCGTTTGATTTAACACTGGGCTTAGCAATACTCCGGTGATTGATGTGGTATGTTTTCGTGACAATTCACCTCGTACCTTGCATCTGGAAACAGCGAAGTGACAGGAAAGTCAAACAGATGATTTACCCGCACCCGTGGTGTTTCAAATACACCCCACAACACGGTGAGATGACGCCCGAGCCAGCTGAAGGGGCTATTCTCGCCGGCTATTATTCCGGGCGACGCCCTGCGGCCCCACGCTGCCCAGCGCTGGAGCCGTGGTTTCCCACTAACCAACATCACGCTATCACCTCGCCATAATCACAGACTGGCATACGTCTCCAGCACGCAACCCATTACAACACCGCACGAGATGCACGACACCACACGTGCGCAAAACGTCTGCATCGGGTTGAACCCGTCAGTAGCGTTTCCAGCGTCATGCTTGCATACAGACAGCATGCCATATAGCGGACCTTCATATCCGCCAGGTCAGAATCCTCCATGAGGAATTTCAGCCTGGCCGCAGCTTGTTTGGAAAACCGGTTGCATCAGGCTGGGAAAATGCATCGAGCTCGCGGCAAAATAGGCGACGAGGATCCCGATCCGGGGATCCCGTCTCGCTGTGGCGCGAATTGAGATGTTTTTTTTCTGCACTGGGACCTCGCCTCAAGTCGATTCCGTAAAGCGACTTCGAGCGTTTCCGAAGTTCGTCGCCGGCATGTTTACCTCGCGCCTTTGAGATCATCCCCAATGCTACGCGGAGGCCTGGGCGGCAGCGTCGGCATCAACAAGCAAAGGCCCCATCTGTAACTGCCCAGTCTGAATCGTTCTCCATTCAGCGGCCACCGTCACTCATTCGAATTCAGCGCAGGCGGTTGGCCACCCCGCCCCCGGGGAGCGAGGGCACGGGGAGGGGTCTCGTCGGCAACTCCGCCTGCATTTCCCGCGGGACAAGCGGCCACTAAACCAGCGCGGCCAGCAGTGAACGGCGTCGCCGGCGCGGCTGCGACAAACACGGCGCCACTCCCGCGGAGAGGGCAGCTCTCGTGACCGCCTCCGCCTCGGGCGAGCGAGCAGCGCTCTCAGATCGTGCGCCCCTCCAGCCTCCCGTCTCCCAGCCTCCTGTCTCGTGTGCCGGACAGAGCACTGCGTCGCTCGGAGGCTCACGCGTTCCGGCCAAACAGGCGCCATTTCCACGTGGCTCGCAGCGAATTTCCGCCGGCGGCGGCTCAGCCCGCTTCGTCAGCTCGTCAACCAGAAGCCCGTCGCGCCGCCGCGCTCATAATTAATGACAGGCCTGCCATGTCCAATAACGGGGAAAATGAGGGCGATCTCAATATGGCCAAGCCTGGTATACGACGAGCCAGGGCGCGGGGATGTGCGGGTAAAGGCAGCCGAGGCTGTGATTTCACGTACTGCTGCAGTTTGACGCCACGTGCGCGTGGATCCTGGAGCGAAAACACACCCGGCTGCTGATGTTTGGGTACTGCTGAGGCTATCCCGTTCACACAAATGTGGGACATTAAGACCACAGAAAAGGACAAACAAAACAACAACAAAACAGCGCCGAAGATCAGATGCAAGTCCTAAACATGACTGCAGTGGTGGGACGGGCAGGACCCCGATCAACGCTCCACTCCGCTCGACCAGCGGCAACCCCAGTCCCCAATCCACAACACAACGACCCCTATCTCAGCGAGGGTTCACGTCGTTCCCAGAAGACTGCGGAGAAGCGTCACCCGGGCGTGCGCCACCGCGCCAGAGGCGTCGGCGCCGCACGATGAACGCCTCACAGCGGACCCGACCCGAGAGGCACGCAATAGCTGACCCCTGACCTCGCGGCGCCTGGGCGGGCGCGACGGCGTCGGCCGCCGCCGTGCCGCCGCAGCTGTATCTCCACCTACGTTTCCGGTGTTCCGCTTCCGGTCGGCCGCTCGGCAACAGTTCGGAGGATCCTGAGCGGCCGCTTCTGGCGCTCGTGCGCCGCGGCCCTGCCTCTGCATACAGCTCTAGCAGGTCTGACATAGTGCGGGGCCGCTCCGCCGGCGTCCGGAGGTCTCCCGTCTCGCCGGGGCCGTCTAAGTCGCGGCCGAGGTTGTCCAGCTTGCCAAAATTGAAGCTAAGACCACCAAGATCACTCACACCGTGGCGGAGGTCAACGAAGTCACCCATATCATCAAGGTCACCATGTTCGCTGCCCATGTCACTGCTGAGATCATCGTAGAAGTCGCCAGGACGGCCGCTTCCGACGATGAGACGCGGCGTGCGCGCGACTGCGGCGTAAGCGACGACTGGCACCCGGCGGCGTATCTCTGCTGCCCCCTGTCGCTTGGCCGTCTCCTGCGCCCCGCCAAGCCCCGCCGCGCCCCCTCTCCAGTCTCCGCCGCCTCCGCCGCCGCCGCCGCCATCACCACCGTCCCCGCCCTGGTCCAGCCCCGCCGCGCCCTCCTCAGCCAGTGGCCGGCGGCGCGCGAAGGGCCGCTCCAGGCGGCGCAGCCGCTCCTGGAAGCTGCTGCGCCGCTGCACACCACCGCCGGCCGGGGTCAAGGTCACACTCTGTGTGCGCGTCAGGCGGGCCTGGCCGGGCGGGCTGCGCTGCCGTCGCAGGCGCGCCTTGAACGGCTCGGCCAGACGCGAGATGAGCCGCGAGCTGCCCTCCGGCGGTCTGGCGCGCAGACTCAGTCGAGCGTCCGGCGGCCGCGCGCGTCGGCCCAGCCCCGCCTCGGGCGGTTTGACCTGCTGACCCGGCGCACCCTCGGGCGGCCGGCTGCGCAGCCGGTCACCGGCCGGCCACGGTAGGCGCGGCATGGACCGCCGGCGGCGCGGGCTTGGCTCCAGGGCGTCGGTGTCGACCGAGCCGCGCGGCCTAAGCGTGACCGTACGGGCGGGGTGGGGTCGCCACGCCGCAAGGTCGCGACGGCGGGCGCACACAGGTCACTGGGTCACCGGCGAGCGCGTTCCGCCTCGCTGAGCGGTCGACACCCCGAGGCCGGCTATCAATGAGCCCACTCCGAGATCGGAACCGCACCCGGCGCCTTCAGCGCGCGTCGAGAGAGTTCAGCACAGCGTCGGCCCGCGGCCACCGACACTGGTCCGCAGGTCCTCAGCAGCAATCGGTCCCCACTGGTCCGCAGGTCCTCAGCAGCAGTCGGTACACACTGGTCCGCAGGTCCTCAGCAGCAGTCGGTCCACACTGGTCCGCAAGTCCTCAGCAGCAGCCAATCCACACTGGTTCGCAAGTCCTCAGCAGCGGGCGGCTGGTCCGCAGGTCCTCAGCAGCGTGCGGCTGGTCCGCGC
Organism: Pollicipes pollicipes; assembly: GCF_011947565.3. Taxonomy (NCBI): domain Eukaryota; kingdom Metazoa; phylum Arthropoda; class Thecostraca; order Pollicipedomorpha; family Pollicipedidae; genus Pollicipes; species Pollicipes pollicipes. The sequence goes on from NW_023597055.1 coordinate 25,140,595, forward strand.
CCGGCGGGCGATAAACCACCCGTCAGCGGCGCCCGGGCGTCTGAGCAGTCACCAGCCCAGCGGTCCCAGTTTCGCGGCGGCGGACGGCCGCTGAAATCACGCGAGACGTCCTGCGCGCGCCCGCGCCCGCAGTCAGCCCAGTAGGCCTGGCTGGCTCGCCCCCGCGGCGGTGGCTTTCGCCGCGGCCGGCAGCCCCCGGGCGGGCCGCGGTCGGACGGCGTGCTCGCCTTTCCTAACCACTGAGGAGCGTCGAATGCCTGCGCAGACACGCGGACGACACACAGACCAGACCCGATCACGCGTATCCGGCAAGTCGTCGTCGGCGCCGTCGGGCTGGGTGCCGGACCGGTTGGGTCGCGCCGGGTCAGAACACGGCGCACCGACGACTCGCGCTGCTTCTGTCTGCCCCTCTGTCTCGCGTCTGCTTGTGTCCACCGAGTCTGCCCCGCTCCGCAGACCGACGCCGTCAAACTCGCCACCGGCGTCCGCAGTCGCACACGCACACCCAGCCGGCCGGCCTCGCGTCCGTCTCCGGCCAGAGCGTAGGCCGCCGCCGCGCCGTCTCCCCAGCGCGCGGGCGCGCGGTCCACTGCCGCTCGCGCCGCGCGCTCGGCCGCCGCCCGCACGCCAGCCTTGAGTCCCGTGACGTCACGCGGCAGCTGGACGTCAGCTCACCCGCGCCGGGTCAGGCAGGATGTGGCCTGCAGGGGGGGGGGGGGGGGGGGAGCGGAGCCCCTGCGCGAGGGCAGCGGCTGGGGTCGACCCCAGCGATACGACGACCATTGTTCGCGGCGTCGCTTTGCGACGACCCCTCGTGGTCACGCGTCTGTGTTCGTAATCAGTCACGTCTCGGGCCTCACAGATCGTTCACGGGCGTGACCACTGGCAGCATGTTCCACACACGCTTCCTGGCGCTTCCCTCGGCGCGTGGCTGTGCGGGACGGCGGCACGTTTGTCGGTCGCAGAGCGTGCCGCCATTGCCCGCATCTATCCACTCGCACGGCGACGGCGGTGTGCTGGAGTGCGGTGTGCGGTGTGCGGTGTGTTAGACTGCGGTGTGCTGGAGTGCGGTGTGCAATGTGCAGGATTGGGGGGCAGTGTGCTCAGGTGCGGTGTGCGGTGTGCTTAAGTGCGGTGTGCGGTGTGCGGCTTCCGAAACAGACGCGTGTCGGACGCCACTCCTGGACGCCGCTGCTTCACCGACACCGTGCGGTGGTCCGCAGGCCCCGGCGTCACTCATGTCACTACAGTCAAGCTCGCGTGTGCCGACAGCTTAGCCCTGACGACACTGATTAGCTCGCGGATCCGGAGCGCCCTCGCATGTACGCTGCCGCTCAGCTGGATCAAGGCGTGTCCTGGTTAATCAGGTCACACCAACAGACTACGTCAGCGCAATGTTTGCAGGTGCAGACGGATCTGGATCAACGGATCTGACGGCTCTGTGCCACGTCTGGTAATTGGCAGCGATTACGCGGGGCGTTTGGGTTGTTAGCAGCGTTTCCACATCGTAAACAGCCTCAAATGGCATTACGTCGCGTGCAGGGTAAGCCGCACAAATATCAAATCATGCACTCGGCCCAGGACCGACTCAGAAACAGCTGCCTCGTAAGATGGTTACGAAAGCGCTGAAATAATAATCAAAATTGTTGCTGTTTCATGACGCATTTAACATGTCGGGCCATTTAAGCGACATCTCCCAGACATCTCCCAGACATCTCCCATCTCCTGCGCTGGCTGCCACGCGGGGACGACGAAGCTGATTATAAGGCGGCTATCGGCGATGTCTGAAAGGCGTCGATCGATGTTGATAAACACCGGCGGGTGGCACTGGACGCTCGGCTGTCCGTGGAATCCCAAGTGGCCTCAAGCAGCGTGCGCCCACGAGTTTTCGCGTTTTCGACTTGTCGCCGTCAGACGTTTGGAAGTACGAGGACTCAGTTGAGGCAGCTAATCATGTTCAAGCTCAAGGTTGCCAACATGCTCAACTACGGGCCGAGTTTCAGTTGATTGGGCCCTTGGCTTCGTTCAGATCAGTGTTGTATTTATCCATGACGTCACACCGGTGTGAATGCCAGCTGCCCATAGCTAACCTTAACCTTACACTGTTAACTCCATTTCGCAATGAGCATCCGTAATACTTATAGCAATTTGTGGAACACCGTGTCCCCGGCAAGCGAAATATATGGCCTGTAGACCTTTCAGAGTCACTGGCTGCCCATCTCGGCGCGTCCCGCTCCCCTTCCCCTTCCCCTAGGCCCGCCGGCTGGCTGGAGCCGTGTCTGCGGAACCCACTGCTCGATATTCGATCTGGACGTGGGTCATGACAGATCGCTCCAGGTTGTCCAGCACGCGTCACGTTCCAGCGGCGTTGACGTCCCTCCCCCCCCCCGCCTCCCCCTCCGCGCCGAACTCCAGCGTCGTCGGAACAGCCGTAGTCTCATGCCGTCCCAGCCACGCAAGCACACAACGTTAAATAACTGATCTGTACCGGCATTTATCGGCGCGCGTACACATGACGGGTGAGGGTGGTTCGACCGGCTGCAGGCGGCCCGTTCGCCGCCGCGCGTGATTGGTGGTTTGATTCAGCCGGCGCAGTATCGGAGCGCCGATCAGTGCTTCGCCGGGTTTAATCTGTCGGCGCCGGCGTGGTAAAGCGGCATCCAGGCACGAGCAAGGTCTATTTATTTGGAGACTCCCAGTTTATTGGGCTGTTACGGGCGAAACCACTGTTCTAAGGTTTCCCAATGTTACGTATAAATCTCAAGCGGTGCCGGGCCATGGCAGCGCCTGGGCCCACGACATTTTAACGAAATTACATTTGACCGCGGCTCGGGCGGGTCACTGACCCACAATCTGACCAAAGGTTACCCACCAGCGCTCAGGGGCCTGGACACAGTCAGCCACCTCAGAGCAGACCGTGCCGCGGCGGATCATCGGATGGCCTCAGGCGAGGTGCGCTTCTCAATCGCGCTTCAACCAAACCGGCCACATCAGTGGCCATAAAATGTTCGTCTGACGTGTGGACTCACACAAACGCTCACAGCCATGTCACGGGGCCAGGCCGAAGTGGCCCAATGACTTGCATGACTGTGATTACGCTGAAGCTGTGTTTTGATGAAACGCTGTTCAATAGCCCATCAATCGCCATTCATCAACAGAATGAACCTGCCTGTGTTCCCACCGGTTCTTCAAGTCAGGTAGAGTCTGGTAGGGACGTCGTTCGAAAAGCAGCGCAGCATAGCTTAGCTGAGCAATCTTACTGTCTAACATTGCGATGGCGAACAATCGGTGACGACATCGTTCAGTGACCACGAACTTGTTAACGCCATGAGCGCGACGAAACATGATGAAACACAGACGCAAAACTGCGCACGTGTTTTATGACAACATGAGACGAACAATCCGAAGCATTGCATACATGTACACTGCAGGTGCAAAACGCACACACACACACACACACACACACACACACACACACACACACACACACACACACACACACACACACACACACACACACACACACACACACACACACACACACACACACACACACACACGCACACACACGCACACACACACACACACACACACACACACACACACACACACACACACACACACAACGCGTGAACGCGTTGTGTGTGTGTGCGTTGGCCGGAACGCGTGAGCCTGCGGGCGACACACAGCGCTCTGTCCGGCACACGAGACGGGAGGCTGGGAGACGGAAGGCTGGAGGGGCGCAGAATCTGAGAGCGCTGCTCGCTCGCCCGAGGCGGAGGCGGTCACGAGAGCTGCCCTTTCGCCGCGGGAGTGGCGCCGTGTTTGTCGTAGCCGCGCCGGCGACGCTGCTCGCTGCTGGCTGCGCTGGTTTAGTTAGTGACCGCTTGTCTCGCGGGAAATGCAGGCGGTGCTGCCGGCGAGACCCCTCCCCCTGCCCCAACTCCCCTGGGGCGGGGCGGCCAACCGCCGCCCTTCACCAGCGCAATTCATCTATGTATGAATGTATGTATATATTCATGTACGTATAAAGACACACATGTATTTATATATATATATATATATATATATATATATATATAAACATGCTCATATATTCCAATTTATGATAGGAGTATATATATCCGTCTATAATACGAAAATACAGCACATTGAGTTGGCATTGCTACGAACCAGCTGGCATGCACGCTCCATACTGTACAGCCACAAAAGTTGCATTTTGTTAGGCATCCCGACCGAACCACAAGCTTCCCTAAGCTGGCTAAGTCCGCTGAGGTGCTTCTCCTCTACCCATTCGTCGCTATCAGCCAGGGCGGCCCCACATAGACCACGGCGTTCGGTGGGTCCCACCGGTGTGGCCCCCACACGCGACCAGGCGGCAGCCGTGCCCCGGGGCTCGCTCGCTCGCCGCTCTGCGAAGCGCCGAGGACGCCTGGGATCGACGCTGGCGAGCACGCCCGGAGACGAGCTGTAGCCGGAGCGAGCGGAGCGGACCGGCCTGGTCCACGACAACACAGTACCTGAGCAGCCCCCAGTTCGTGCGCGGCGCCAAGCTGCCTAAGCCGTGCGGCAACTCCGCCACGCCAGCCCTGCGAAAGTTCTGCCGCTGCCGGCACCGCCACGCCTCGAACTTTGGCGGTAAACCAAAGCCGCGGCGCGATCCCGGCCGAGCAGCGCACCGCCGCCGGCCACTCCGCGAGGCCGCGCGGCCGCGAAAGGGGGAGGGACGGGGGGGGGGGGGGGCAGCGGGTGGGATTCCAAGGCCCGTGACCCCGTCCAGCCGGCCCGAGCGTCCCACGGTCGGGCGCGGCCCGGGCCACCGTTCCCAGAGAGGCCTGCACTGCGGTCGGCCTGCACCGGACCTGGACGGCCCCTGCGGGCACGCCAGGAAGGCGCCCCTCAGGGCAGCACCGCCGCGAGCCCTGCCAACACAGAACTCCGGGCAGTCCAGCTTCGCATGCATCGGAAGACAAACTGCAGTCGGGCTCCTGGGGCATGCTCCACGGGCAATCGAGATGGCCTCAATGCGCACCCGATGACCTGAGCTGGGTCCCAAACCTGGGATGAGCTGAATCATGCTATCATCTAATCATACGCCATATCGCCGCCAATGACCACTGCTTCACTTCCCATCGCGCCAGTGCTAAGAATAATTAAACGTGGGCTTTTTGGATGCTCCACCCGAAGTGTGCACAAGTCATGGCCCACTTGAGAACCTCACACACTATCACGTAGACAGCTGTCTACGAAGTAATCAGACATTATTACGTAGGCAGCTGTCGCACGTTCCGTTCAGTAGCCCATTTCTCATCGTTCTGCGCCTGCCCCGCGAGCGTACTGAAACAGATCACAGGACCGGGGCGGGCCGGTTCTCCTCGGGATCCCCCCCCCCCCCGAGCCCCCGGGCTGCAGCGATAGCCACGCGCCCTCCGCGGCGTCCGGTCTCGTGAGTGTGACTCGAGACAGTTGCAGGGGTGGCATGACGCGTCCCCGCAGGAAGACGGCGGCATCGACATCCTCGCTGAGACAGGGGCGGCGCCCGGCGCGCCACTCATGCCGGAGTCGCACTTCGCACGCCACCGCGTCACGTGAACGGCGCGACGGACGTCACGCGCAGGCTGAGGAGGCCAGCGCACGCCTCCCACGCCGCCCTCGCTCTGTCCGCCTCTGGACGCCGGGCTCGGTTATCGGAAGGCGGCGGTTTCGCTTTGTCTCCAGCGGCGGAACGGGTTATCGGAAGGCGGTCTCGTTCAGTGTTGAGTGGCGCGGGCTGCCGCCGCGGGTATATGGGTAGCTGGAACCCGAGAAAGACCCCGGCGGCGGCACTGTGCGATCTCGGAGAAACGGTGGTACTCCGTGTGACCAATGTGTGATCTCGGGGAGACGGTGGTACTCCATATGACCAATGTGTGATCTCGGAAAGACGGTGGTACTCCGTATGACCAGTGCGTGATCTCGGGAAAGCGGCAGTGCTTCGTGTGACCAATATGTGATCTCGGGGAAGCGGCAGTGCCTCGTGTGACCAATGTGTGATCCCGGGGAAGCGGTGGTGCTCCATGCGACTACTGTGTGATCTCGGGGAAGCGGTCAAGCAGCAGTTACCGCGCGTCTGTAGAACAGTTGGGTAACACGGCCTCAGAGCAGGGTAGGAGGGCAATAAGCCGCCAATATCAGTGCATCCCCAACTGTTTTAGTAGCCAGACGGTCAGATAATGAGCTGTAGAGTCTCTTCGAAACTTAATGATGCAAGCAGCCGCAAAATTGTTTGGCGTCACAGTTGGAACATACCAAAGGTGGGGCTTTTAATGTTCTAGCTGGGGCTAAGTTTTCGGTTCCTGCTTTCATCCTTCATTTCTGACATCCAGCACCGAATTTACCATACGACAAACATGCACAGCAAAGCCTGTTTTTCAGTTTGTTCCACGGAAATCCAGTGGACACCGCAGATATATGTCGCGGCGTAGTGCGTTAGCTGGAAATTGGTTTGCTTATATACGATTAAGTACAACTCTTTGAAATCCGCACAAAAGGTAACGCAACGCCGAAAAAGCAATTTAAGTTCCACATTCACAGCAGAACGAACAACAGACGACCGGCAACACAAATACCACCACCAAATAACCGCGCACAGGGGCAAGGAGACGCTTGACAAGCACACGTTACCAATCACTAACACCACGACACACATCTGGCAGCGAGCCGTCCGAAAAGAACCTCATACAGTCCGCAGATCCCAGCCTCCAGAATCGACAGGTGACCTGCGGCTTGATCCCACCGCTCCTCGTCGGCGCCGGGTGAGCGTCACGCCATAGCCAGAGGACGCCTCGCGCTGGGCGCCCAGTCCGATATTGGGCTACCATATACGTCGGATGGAGATGCTCCGCCGCAGGCACCGGGCCTGGCTAAAGCGACGCACTCGTCGCGTGTCGTAACGACTTGATTCATAATGAGGTCACTAATATCCCAGAAAAGACGCCGCTTAGCATTGTTGAACGATTAGCCAGATTATGCTACACCAATTACCACATTACCAAACAAACGAAGCCCCATTGGGTAACATCATCGTCCAAAAGCTTAATGACCACCAAACTGCTTCTTCACGCCCATCAGTGCCGCCCGCGGTATAATGGGCACACACAGACCAGAAGACGTGAGAAGATCGAGTGGCTGCACTCCTCCACACGCACCACGTGGGGCAGCCCAAACAGAATGATGACCGGCTGTCGTGACGCATCCACATAGCACAAGTTTGTCACATCTCAACCTGATCATATTACCACCACGCGCTGCGCCAAGTTGACCGATCGTTACATTCGTCGACATCCGGACGCGATCTTTTCCCGCAGATTCCAGCTGCGCCCAGCCCGGCGCCGCATGACGAGTTAGCTGCCCGCCTCCAAGGGCTCATTTGGCGGCGCCTAAGTGGAAAGTTTCCACAACAGCAGCAGCCTAGGCGGTTCGCAACACCATCACGTGCCTGATCACAGAAAAAAACTCTCGTGGTGAGGATTTGTGCGCCAACGCAAGAGCCCCCACGAACAAGGGACAATATGGAGCGCCAGTTTGGAAGCGCATTCATCCGAAGCTTTCATGCTCATTTTCCATTTTCTGCCTAATGCGACATTACTGCCGTTCGGCTGGCTCTTACATAATGATACGTTTCTTTGCATATTCAAGGGTAATTTCGGAAAAACACTCCATTCTGCGCAAAGATCTCGACAGGACTTTTCACCGCATTAAATTGGCGGGAAATGCTTTTCGCGGCCTCATTAGAATTCACAGAAAGGCCTCCAAGGTTCCCACCACATTGCAGTACAATTAATCGACAACACGGCCTCTGTTGACCAATATGAAAGTAACTGTGACTCTTTTACTTCATTGCATCAATCACACATCCATTACTTCAGCGCGTCAAACACAGACGTATCATTTCATTGCATAAATAGCACAGCTAGCCGACCCCGCTTTGCAAACTGCTCTCACCGTCACAACACTGAGGGCCCCCGCCCGTGCAGGCGGCTGGCGGCCCCTCTCGCCGGCCCGATCTCTTACACCCTCTGTCGGCCGCCGGCCCGATCTCTCGCCCCTCTCCGTCGGCCGTCGGCCCGAGCAGACCATCACACCGCCCGCCGGGTCGCGGGTGGCGTGCCCGTGCCGCGCGCGACCCAAGCCGAGCCCCCGGCGGGCCGGCCTGCTCCCCCCACCGGCTTCACGCGGCCGGCTCATCGCATATGTATAACCAATTTCAGATCGGCGCGGAGGGCCGCTGTATTTGGATTCGGCGGCGAGGTGACGGCGGCCGGGGCCCAACGGCCGACCGCGCCCGGCCGTCGGCCGTCCGCGGTGACACGCCAACCACACCCGACACCCGGTCGCTAGCCATCCTGCAGTGACACGTTGACCACACCCGGCCGTCGGCCATGCCGCGCTGACACGCCGCCGTCGCGGCCGGCTGGCAAGCTCGCGCTCCGCGCTCGCCCCAGCCGCGCTCCACGCTCGCCGCGCTGGGGAACGTAACGCTTGGCAAAGGCCGCTCCTTCCGATAAGTCCGGGCAAGTCTGAGAACACACAAATTCTGCCGAGCAAAAATGCACGGCAAAGTCGTCTAGGTTAAAAAATAGCCGTGTTAACGCTACGACAGCCACATCTTACAACGAAACTTTCCCTGCTCCACAGGCGCCTAGCCCACAACGAGATACGCGGCAACAGCTGCCGACACCCGACACTAGCCGCCCCGACAGCAGCTGGCCGCCGCGTGCTCCTAACCACCGGATGAACGGCACGCGCCTGGGACTGTGATCACATGGCGAACCCGTGCAGACAACCGCTGGCGGTGGCAAGTGGCGTGTATCGCACGTGACGCTGGGTCTGGCCTGTTGAGCGTTTTGGCTGCACACAAACGACTTAATTTAAATAAAAAGAACCGCAAGTTGTTAAAAATACATCTCTCCGTGAAAAACGAACACTAAAAAGCGCAGCAACCGGTTTGAGTACGGTGGTATCACTGGATTTATAGAGCATGCGTCCCAGCTGCGTGATCGCAGATGCACTAACAGAGCTGTCAATCTATAGCGTCCTATTGACGGGTGCGGCAGGAAGCGTTTCTCGTGACTTTCAGCACCGGTACCGCGTGTCTGCACTGGATTGCGGTCAGTCCTTCACTGGTGTCAGTCCCGTTGAAGGGCACAGAGCGGGACTTCAGGTCACGCCGACGTGACCACCCTGCGCCGTTTCCGGTGCGCCGGAAGCCTCCACAGCTGCCGCCGCCGCCGCAGTTCCCCTCCCCCTTCCCTAGCACGAGCCGTCTCCGTCACCTGACTCCATCACTCACACCGCCCAGACAGGAAGTCACCGGAGCTGCCCTCTCCCCCCCCCCCCCCTCCTGCCGTCCAGACAGCGGAGGGGCCGAACCGTAACGGTGTCGCCGCCGGCGCAACCGGCGCGACGGCCGGTCACGTGGCCAGGTGGCGCCACCGGTCGCCCGGCCCGGGGCGCCGGGGCGACACCGGCGCCCCTGCGCACGCCACTGCAGCGTCGGCATAGCCAGTGGCGCGTCCAGCGCCCGCCGGGAGTGCGGCTTGTCTGGCGATGCGTCGAACGCAATGCCGTTCACCGCCACGCGCTCAAATCCAGGCGAGCCCGCTCCCAACCGTCGTCAATCCCGAGTCCGGCCCTCACCAGTTCCCGAGGACCGCCGGCCCCAGCGATGTCCCTGACAACACCTCTGGCCATCAAATGTCACCGCGGCCGTCCAAATGCAGCGCGCACCTGTTCCGTTCCCACGAGCCGGGTCTGGAGGGTGCCACGCCGGCAGCGGCGCGACCAGCACCAGGCGCACCACTGGGCGGAACGTCAGGCGCCGCACGCTCGCGCCGTCGCCAATTCCTGTTTGGAATGCCGACGGGTCGGCGCGCTGGCTGCTGGCTTGACGATGTGCCAGTGAGATTAGCGGCGACATTGGCGCGGCCGGCGCCATTGCGGTAGCGTCGCTCCTATGCTGGATTTTGCACTGACAGCGCAGAAAGAACGGATGTTTTCTTCGTTTGGGCGACGGCAGCTACCAAAGAGAGAATGGTTTGAAAACGCGGACGTAATTGGCGCTTCCGTTTGTGGAGGAAACACCGGCACGGTCCATTGCCCCTGGTGGCTCGAGTACTGGACGAAACGAAGGCAATATTCAAACCCCAGGCTGCTATGCTATTGGCTAATGTTGACGCGTAAGACATCACAACGAGTATTGCACCAACGGTTCCACAAATAACGATCATCATGCAGTTTTGGTTTGCAGCCTAATGGCGAGAAAGCCGATGGCAATGAATTCCATACATACTCAATTTAATGGTGTTTGCAAAAACAAATCATCGTGTTTATCGCAAACTAAAACAAATCATCGTGTTTGTCGCAAACTATCATTCCAGAGTGCAGTGATGACCATGCTTTGACCCCGAGGCCATTTATTTCAGATCACACAGCTTACTTAAGCGGTCCGCTATTGGCAATAACATGTCGGCACCTTCGCCAACCTGCGGCCATCTTCAGCCTCCGAAATACGTTCCATTAAAGGCCGCCGTATCAGCTGCTAATTTCCGGAACCGGCCAGCTTCATGGAAAATGATGAGATCTGACATTACATTTGGCCATACTAGGCACGATAAACACCGTACGTGTGAACAGCTGTCACTGTTAATCGCCGAATGCCAATGAGTGCTTTCGGCGGAAACCATGTAGCACTAATGCACGTGGTTTTTCATGTAGGCGGTTTAACGTTCTCACCGGTGAACCATTTACATCTCCACCAAAACAACAACGAAGGAGCGAAAGATACCCAGTTCCTATTTGTTTCGGAAAATCCACGAGGAGCATTGCAACTGCTATTCAAAGAGACTCAATTTAGAGACTGAATCCAAGCAGTGACACGCACAACACCAATTGTGGGCTTTTCACATCAGTCTCATTAAAGCAAAAGTGCTTGGATCCAATACCGCAGTGTGCCTCGTATTTCAAACAGACACACGTGATTCAACCTTTGTGAACATTGCACACCCGTCAGACAGGTAGGCGTGCAAGCCCTTGCAACGCATTTAAAGGAAGTGCTTCATATTTGAATGAGGTGCTTAAATGAAATAGCCATTTTGAAGATAATTCGGTGCAGTTCACAGCCCTGCCCTTCTTTGGACCTAAGCCTCTCTATTTTCTGAGTTCCACGCCCGCAAATATGTGCAATCTATTTGAGCAGACTATTTCAGGGTCACCCAGGCATCCATGATGCTATAATAATGACACCGAAAACCCCGCCATTTCACTGGCCATGCGGCGATTAAGGCCAAGACGAACAAAATGTCGGGTCGTTTATATCTGGCACTTGTGAACGATTTATTAACATAATGGCTGTCTATAACCTCCCAGTCAATGTTGTGCAAGCCACGATGGCACAATCAAACAGTGGGGTATTGAGGAGCATATTACATAAATCGAGAAATTTTGTTGTTTAGAGCAGCTTTCCCCCTGAACAGTATATCAGCAGTTATAAGTGATCTGATTTCATTACATCTGGCGCTGGCTTCATTATCTTTAAATGCGGAACATTCACTTTAAGACCAATGTGCACGACACATGCATGCACAAATTAAGCAGACCATGCACATGTGATCTGATTGCTGTGCATGAGTCGCTTAATGACACAACAAATATGGTACGGAAAAACCAATTACATGTGGCCACATCAGCATCAATCTCGCACATATTAGCGTCAACACGTGCGTCACATGCAAGGCATGGTCTGGCTACCGAAAACATATCACAGTGCAGCTGGCCCGCACCAGCCAATGCCCCTCGCCCTCTCGCTGACGAGAACTGACCTACTACCGTGCCATGTCGCCTTTTCGACGGTCTCCGCTCTGAAGGCCACAATGGATCAGCCGCGGTGCTGACGGGCGATACGTTCGCCAGATTGTGCGGGAGGTTTGGATGCAGCCACTCTGAACCGCACAAAGACCTCTGCCGTGCCGATCCCGAATAATGACCATCACATAACAAAGCCACCGACCACCCCACAGCAGGTCCGGAGACAAAATACTGCATTCGCGCCGTATCTCCTCACACGCAAACATTACCGGTCAAGAGTTCTAGCGACAGCTCACATTTTATCTCTACACGCGTTAACCAGATGCGGGTACCCGCTTTCATATATATTTCATTGTGCAGTCAATATCTCACGCGAATAGGTGCCGTTCGCGGTTTATTCACCGATAGGAAGTCCGAACCTGGAACTTGCCGAAATGGCCACACTGATAGCAAAAAATTTAAAAAATCAGCACCGGGCTTCCAAGGGCTTAGGAGCACGTTTTATCAACTTTTTCAGCTACCTGAGCGTTTCCTATTCCATCATCCACAACGGCGGGGGGGGGGGAGGGGGGTACATAGAGTTCTTATACTGAGAAGGCCGGCCGGGCGACCCCCAACAAACCAGAAGACGCTGACTGAACGGCGACATCACGCCATCAGCACAATACATCCATAACAAATACCTCAAGCCATATGAGCTTCCAGGCCACGTGCGCTCCTGGCCATTTACGCTGACCTGTTACCCGCCCGAGTCTGACAGGATCAGACAAGCCTCCATGCCAGCCACGATCCAAATATCCGTCACACCCAGCCTCGCAGCGCGCTGGCAATAACCGGTTTGCAGCGGTACAGTCCGACCCAGCGTTCTGCAGTCCTGCTGGAAGTCCACTATGCCGTGTGCGTCCCGCCCGCACACAGGGCACCAGCCGGACGGCCGAGTCACCCCCGGAAGTGACCCTCGGCGACCGCCCACGTCACAGCACGTCACCTGTGACGTCAGGTCGCGTGCTGTGACGTCAGAGACGCGCACTTGCTGGCGTCAGTGTTCTAGCGCAGATCCGAGCCGGATACGACATAGGAATACAAAGTCACCGCGGGAAGTAGCTGGACGGGCCGTCGTCTAACACCGACATCGGGTGCCTGAGATGCCGCGCTGAGCCTGCGATACTCAGTGCATAGGCAACGCATCACATTGAGCCATGGGCAGAACATCACTCACCCTCCTGGTGCTCGTGTTTGAGTTCCCGCTACTGAGCGCCATGTTTGGGCGCGACGCACAGCTGGCGCTGCCCGGGGTCAGGGGTGGGCGCCCGGCGGCGCTGAAGGTCAGGGAGGTCGGCGGGTCTGCCGGCTGATGGACGCGCTTCGGCCGCCGCCTCATCTCTCTGGGCGACAGCGCGATCCGTCAGTGTCCGCCGCAGCACGTCTCCTCATCCGGATGTGGGTGACGAGACGCGCTGCTGACGCCGGATGGCCGGGGCCAGCGCCCAAAACACGATCACGGTCGGGAACGAGCGGCGTCCTCCGCGCCGCGGTCCATCGGCGTCGCGCCACAACGCAGTTTGATGCTCAGTTCATCGGCACATGCGCACAGGGCACGTATTTCTAGAGGCGCAGCTGTGGGTGTTCTCACACCCTGGCCGTCCATCATTCCATGTATCCCCTCGGAACCCTGGCATAGCTCATGGTGAAAACACCCGCGTTGTGAATGCAGCCCATCCTCGCCGCACCTCCATCCACAGCAGGCATCTTACCATGCAAAGGCACAGCTACACTAACCTTTATGACTTTCAACTAGAGGAGAGGTTCTCAAGCCTTTGCGAACTGTAGCATTACGCTGATGGCGTTGAACAAAACGCAATATACTAGGAAACCATGCTGCGGTCTTCGCGACCCTTCCCCCATGAGACAGCTGCGCCGGTGAAATCGCGGAATCTGGCCATCGCCCGCTCCGGCCCACGCTCCCGGGGCCTTCAGGCACTCTCCCAGTAGCGCACCCGCCAGGTCACGTGGCCTGTGTCACGTGACCGCGCTGGCCACGGCGCCAGAGCCGAGACAGATGCGATTAGCTTAATGCGGATTTGATTGGTGGGCGCGTGCGCGCGACACCCGTGAGAGGGTGGAGAGAGATTGGAGCGGCGAGAGAGCAGCCAGAGACTGCGAGCTGCGGGCGCTGCAGGGACGAAAGGCAATGCCGGCGTGGAAATATGAGCTCTGCATTAAATAACCAGTCGGTGGGCCCGTTCTCAGGATTTGAGCCCGCACCAAAATGGTCCCAGCGTTACTTCGAGCAGAGGAGAAAAAGGTGATTGAAAAAGCGGCTTTCAATGAGCCACACGCGAGGAAATGATATAAGGCCCTTTTCCTCGCACTTTTTGTCACATGACGATACACTTACAGCATAGATTTAACTTATCATCATCCGAGCGCCACTATAACGCATTTGCCGCCCCCAGACCCAATGTTAACGTCAAAACCAGGCAGACCTGTGCACACAAATGCAAAAGTGTCTTCAAAATAAAGATATTTCGATAATGGCACGAATTATATGTATGAGCAGCGCAAGAATGTCGCCTTTCCGTACACAAACACAATTTTTGACAAAAGGGGTGATGTTTTGACTTCTTTCACAATACATCGTCACACACTCGTCCTTTTTCTTTTTTGAAGGAACGCAACATTCACCCTGACTTAAAAAGTAAATGAATGCTTACGTTAAACACCAACCCAACCACATAAGTTCTTGCGAAGGCCTTGTGCAGAAATATGTACCATCCGTCGGCTCCTACGCCGGCGCCGTTTATGGCGCGGCAAAACACGCGCCGGTACTGCAAGCATCACCCACGCATTGCTCACCGCCGCACGAGCGGGCCACACGCCTGCCCCTCCCCACTGTTATCCTCTTTTGGCCCCTTCCCGGCGCCAGGCACCCTCGTCCGTCCCCCGACGTGTGAACAGTGGGCCAGCACAAGCGCAGCTGCCCCTTCCCCGGGGGCGAGACCCCGATTCTTTTCAGTAACGGCTGACACCGACGCGCTGGCTGCGATGCGTTCGTCACCCTCGACACCGACAAAAACATCGACAAGAACCGCGGCGACGGCATATAGCGCGAGCTTAAGCGTAAATCGCCAGGGGATGCTCACATTTTGTGGAAGCTTCGCAATTTGAGAACGCCGCACAACTTGGCCAGGAGGCACGCACCAGCTTCCACATAGGCGCCTCGCTACTTCCCGCTTTGAGAGGCTGCAGCCAAACTAAGCCGATGACACCTTAAAATACCCTGGCACTGATATCGTGAACGACATCTTCGCCAAGCCAGAGATCATAACTAAAATTCGTCGACGCACTCCTCATCACACTGCACAGTATTGCCTCAAATTTCCAAATCTTGCAATATTACGAACTCAAAGGGCTGGAACATTTCAATCGCTGGTTGCCAACGCCCCCGTTCTGCTGACACGTCAAGCCCCGGATCGGCCGACCCCAGCCTGTGTCGACCCCCGGCAGCCGTCATGTGACCACTCTGACCGTTCAGCGCAGGTGGGAGCGGAGTGGGAGGGAGGGTCGACGTCCGGGTCCATCTAAAATCAACAGACCCGGCGAAAAAGGCCAGACGCAGATCAACAGCGCCGGCGAAAAACGCCAGACGCAACGCCTTTTTGTCCATCGCGTCGCTACTGTCTCGGGCGCCGGACGCGCCTCTGCGCTGCGGCAGGTGTGGGCCGCCACAGGCTGGGAGACAAATGGGTGGCGCGGCCGTCCGTTTTCCTGATGCGTGCGCTCACCGCGGGCACGTAGGAAAATACTCGGGCGTGGCCCGTCGGAGGCATACGTGTGTTTTCCGGGCCGGGCTCGGCTTACGAGACGCACCATCAATTACGGTTTTTCAGAGCGACTCGCCGATGGTTCCAAAATGTTTACGGGCCTCTCGTTAGACCCCGGCCATAAAACATGACGACTTTCGACACTCAAACCTTTCACGACATCGTTTCCAAAGAAACGTTTGTTTGTCTCATGCCTAGCGGTGATTTAGTTGTCGTCCGACCTCGTTCGGCATCGAAGTCGCGTGGATTGCAACGGCTATTCCACGTTCACGGCGAAACTTACGACAAGTTTCGTGTTTTTACCAGCATCGCTGGGTAACATCCACCACATGCCGACCTAAACTTGGGCACTAAAAACAGAAAATCGAACACAGGCTGGGCAGCGGCCGCCTCCTCACGTTACAGGGAAAGCTATATTACTTCTGTTTAACGACCAAAGCAAAGCAGACTTGTCGGCCTTGGGGTCATACCGTTTCCGGAACGAAAAGATCAACAAAAAAAAACAAAAAAAAAAACCATACAGATCCACCCCCTGTATTTGCCGCTACTCCGATCGGAATATTCGAATATCAGTAACAACCACAATCTCTTCGGGAACTTCCTCGCGCCTGGTCGATCTGGTCGATCTGGTCGATCTGGTCGATTTGGTTGATCGAGTACGAGACACCTCCGCTCAGAAGGCCTCGCGCCTGGTCGATCTGGTCGATCTAGTACGAGACACCTCCGCTCAGAAGGCCTCGCGCCTGGTCGATCTGGTCGATCGAGTACGAGACACCTCCGCTCAGAAGGCGCAGAAGTGCGCGGCCACCGCAACCTTCCGAAAAAGCAGTACATTTCCCACGCGACGCTTCCTTTCGGAAGATTCCACTCCCACCAACGCGGAAAGCTTACCTCCGCTCAGAGGATTCCGCTATCCACCCACGCAGCGAAAATACCTCCGCTCAGGAGATTTCGCTCCCCAACGGCGCAGCAGAGACGCATTCGCTCGGAAGATTCCGCCCACCACCGGTGTGGCGGCGACAAAGTAGCCGCCCGAGAGCGGGTGTCAGCCGCCACGAGGTGTCACCCACCTGGTCTGGGCAGCTCCATCTCGGCCAGGGCGGCGCTCGGCCGCGTTACAGCGTCATCTGGCGGCGACGGCTCACCACGCTGGCGTCGGGATGTCAGCCGTGCGATGCGAGCTTTACGCTCGCCAGACACCGTAATTAGCGCGCCGCCGGGCCGCCAGCACGTGAGCGACGAGCGCGCTAAACGCACGACCTGAGCGCTAACGCACGGGCGCTGAACGCACGGCCTGAGCGCTAACGCACGGGCGCTGAACGCACGGCCTGAGCGCTAACGCACGGGCGCTGAACGCACGGCCTGAGCGTTATCGCACACCTAGAGCGTTAAACGCACATCCTGAGCGCGCAGTATCGGCGGGCCCGGAGGCGAAGCTGGCCTCACAGCTGTCCGTGTTAGCGGTCAGTTCAGCTGCCAGTCGCACTGGGCCTGGCCGACAGCAATCCTTGAGGCGATCCCGCCGGACCGCAAGCCCCGCTCCCGCACGCGAACGCCTCGCACGAACGCTCCGATCAGCCTAGCGGGGGCTCACGCTCACGGGGCTCACGCGGAACGTACGGATAACCACCGCGCTTGCAGACCGCTGCGCACGGCGCGGGGTCACATCTGCGGGTGCCGGTGTCACGCGACTGCGATCAATAGCCCACTGCGGCCGGTCAACGCCGTAACCAGGCCGATCTCACCACTCCGCCTGATGAGACTCGCCAGACCACGCGCGAGCCCGGCCACCACTCCGCCGCACTGCCGCACTCTCGGCGAGCGTCACCCCCGCAGTCGCCGCCATCCGACCACCGGTCAGACCCCGTCCGGCCACAGAACGGGTCCGATTTGTCGCCGCCGCCGAGTCCACCTTGTGACGTCACCAGATAGCGGGCCGTTCAAACGTGTCGAGTGGCAGCGCCACCTGGCGCGCTCGACTGCACCCGCCAGCACCCAGCGGTCACACCCGCGGCGCGCGCTCGCAGGCGCACCCGCCGGCCAGCCGCGCGTTACTACGGGCACCCGCCGGCCGTGGCGCGACCGGCCGCGCACAGGTGCGCGCCGCGCGCAAGAAGGGCACGCGCTGCCGGCGCGCGGGCCCCGCACGGCTCCGTGTTGCGCGCCACCCGCCGGCGCAGCAGACAAAAATGGGGATCAGCAGAGGGGTGACTCATCGGATTTAGCACCGCCAGAGGGAGGGCACAGCGAGACCGCAGCCGGTAATGGTCATTGGTCACCGGTTCCAACAGTCACTGGGGAGGGGGCGGGGTGGGAAACAGCCGACCCTGAAGGTGGTGGGGGGGGGGGAGGGGGGCTGGCCATGTGGGGTTTGTGATGGCAGCCGCCCTGTCGGCGGTTGGGCACATCATGTGAACTCGCAGCGGCGGTTGTTCCGCTGTCCCGGCGACGGATGCGGCGCCAGGAAGGCAGCAGCGGCAGTTGGCTGGAGCTCGGAGCTGGAAATCGACCGCAGCTACCGGGCGCGTGCTGCGGACTCTGTCGCGTGACGTATCGTTCCAATGCTTCACGATAAGCCAGGCCCGAACGCTGCCAACCACGCTCGACTTACTGCAAACTGACTCCAAGTCGGCCCCGACCGTAGCTAATGTAGCGACAGAGGGAGGGTGGCGGTGGCGGGAGGTGCTCGCAGACCGAAGACGCGACGAAGACGAAGACGCGCTTGGTCGCGGACGTTCGTAAAAAATGACCATCACGCGCGAGATACGTTTGGCTGCCGCGGTGCACATCTTCAGGTAACCGATCCTGGTCTGCTGACGCGTTATTAGCCTGCGCAGCAATGCAAGAATTATAAAAACTGCAACAGAGCGAGTGAGCACAGCACGGTTTGAAGACATGCACGGATTGGCAACGCATCGGAATGGGCGTTCTGCTCTGCCTGCCCGATTGCCAAACCCAGGAGGAGTGGCAGATCCCACTTGGGTGACGTTAGGAACCGAAATAACAGAAGTTGCGCGCGCTGAAGACTGATGACATATCACCAATTTTGTTGCAATTAAATTTTCCTTTGCTCTAAAATTCGCACCGTGTTTCACTCATACCCCGCCTCATTGTCACCACCACAGGACTCGTTCACCGCCACAGGACTCGTTCACCACCACAGGACTCGTTCACCACCACAGGACGTGTTCACCACCACAGGACTCGTTCACCACCGCAGGACTCGTTCACGCTTTCTGAACCGCCCCACGCGTGCACCACTCCAAACCCCATGCGGCGGCGAACCCCGCGCACTTTTCGACAGCGTCTCGCCAACCGCAACAGCGCACATCTCACGCTCCCTCCTATAATCCCCCCCCCCCACACATACACACCTAAAGGCGGTGATCGTCTCGGACGCCTCGCCCCGCGAACACGCCTTTGGTTGTGATACGCCGCTGTAGCACTCTCTCATCAAATCACATCAGCATCAGCGGGCCGTGACCTATTGCTCCGCCACAGTCGCTGAATGGGCTCCCGCCCGGTAATACTGCCGTTCACCGTGCTCTATGGGACTCCCGGGCCCAGTGGGGCCTCCGTTAGGGGCGATTATTGCCGCCGGAACATCACTGCGCCGGGAGATATGTACAGGAGATATGAACTCAGAGGTTTGCTAGGCCGCGCTCGAGCGCCGATCTGGCTTTGCTTGAGGGGTCTGTCTTTGTATCACAATATCCTTGTTAGCGTAAGTACTTAGGGAAGTTACAGCGTGCCCTCCCGCTGTACTTGAAATCCTCCTCCAGCCATAAGCTTTCATCTGCCGCTGTAATAAGTCCGCAAAGTTTTAAATCAGCTTGAGATCCACTCGGCCTTGCAAAGCCGTACCTAGCACCCGACCCTACAGGGCAAAGCTCCGGCGCCGCACGCCAATTCTCCGAAACCACAGCCTAGCGTGAAGGTCCCG
Source organism: Pollicipes pollicipes (assembly GCF_011947565.3). Taxonomy (NCBI): domain Eukaryota; kingdom Metazoa; phylum Arthropoda; class Thecostraca; order Pollicipedomorpha; family Pollicipedidae; genus Pollicipes; species Pollicipes pollicipes. The sequence continues at coordinate 25,160,206 of NW_023597055.1, forward strand.
CTCTTCTTCCTGTCGTGGGGGCCTAGCCGCTGGGGCTCCGGCTCTGTGAGCAGAGGCTTCCCGCTCTTCTTCCCGTTGTGGGGGCATAGCTGCTGGGGCTCCGGCTCTGTGACCAGGGGCACCTCGCTCTTGTTCCCGTCGTGGGGGCTTGGCCGCTGGGGCCCCGACCCTGCGGCCAGGGGCTCCCCGCCCTTATTACCGTCGTGGGGGCTTGGGCTCCCTGCTCTTGCTCCCGTCATGGGGGCCTGGTCGCTGGGGCCCCTGCCCTGCAGTCAGGGGCTCTGCGCTCTTGTTACCGTCATGAGGGCCTGACCACTGGGGCCCCGGCTGCTGCCTCAGCCCTGCGTCCGTCACCGCCGTGTCCGGTCCGTCAGCGGACGCGCAGCTCAGCGGCCGACTGGTGGCGAGTCACCCAGAGGATCCCCTCCCCCTCGGCCGGAGAGCCTCCGGAGCAGCTCAGCGCCGGCCGGCGGCAAGTCACCCAGAGGATCCCCTCCCCCTCGGCCGGAGAGCCTCTGGAGCAGCTCAGCGGCCGGCCGGCGGCGAGTCACCCAGAGGATCCCCTCCCCCTCGGAGAGAGCCTCCGGCGCCTCCGGCGCGCCTGCACGCACGGCCCGCCGCCCGCCGCCCTCCGCCGCCGGCATACGAACGCGGCGGCTCCGCTGTGTGGACGATGCTAACGAGCGCTAGTGTAGCCCGCTGTCCGGAGACGCAAGGTCCGCAGCGGAAACGTCGGAGGGGGGGGGGGGGGAGGGGAGGGGAACAGTCCGGCTGGGCAGTTGGGGACAGCTATGGCGCATGGCAGAGTGCACGGTTTTGGCACGCTGATATTTACCGGATGGATGCACGGCTATGAACTTTTTCAAATCAGCACGGCATCGAATCGTTGCTGATGCTGACCTCTACAGGTAGGTCAGCAGGCACGAACAACTCTCCCAGACGACGTCCCTCACACACGTCTTCCCTTGACACTCACTGCCTTCCCCAGCTCCGCCTGCCAAAATCAGTCTAGCCAGGCCATCGGCCATAAGATACATGACCAGATCTCATCAGGAGGGCCATGCCATGAGGTGTAAAATGAACCTGATCTGATCTGATGGTCTGACTCCTGGGGCCATTTCGAGGTCAAGTGTGCGACAAGAGAACAAAAAAGAGATCGTCTAAAAAAACACCGCACGTCTCAAGCAATCACGTACTGAAACGAAACTTCGTATGCCATTGTTGTCCCAAGTAACATTTTTCCTCTCTATAGTGCAGCCCCCCCCCCCCCTCCTGCTCTGTCCTTCGCCTCGTCGGGTCAGCGTTCCGCCACGCCCTCCACCCCTCCCCCTCCAGGGGAACAAAGGAAGCGACAACGGCGGACCTGGCTAACTATGGGAACGCACCCCAACGGGCGACGACGGCGAATCGGCCGCGGCGCTGGCTTTCTCCGCGCGGGGAGGTGCCCTGCCCACTCTGTGTGTGCTCGGCCAAGCCCGAAAATGGTCCGCGGCTGGTCGATCACAGCAGCCAAGACCCGTCATTTGTCGCCAGCGTCGGCAGGCCGCCGCGCTGACCTGGAGGCCACCAGGGGTCGCCTCAGTCATTCTGCCAGAATGGCGGACGTCTCTGGATCTGAACACGACAGCAACGGCAGGAGAGCGGATGAGGCGAGAAACAGAGCCTGGATGTTAGGTGGGTGCGAGGGGAGGATGTGCAGACCGAGTGATGACGTGTGTAACACAAGGCATTCCGTTCTGACGGCCGTCCGTCATCCCGAACATGAGCCGATTCGTGAGCGTAGAGTCGTTAACTGACACCAGATCTGCCGCTGCTTCAGAAACACATCAATCACGACCGGACGTGTGAGCTTGAGCTGGAAGGAGACGAGACGGCATCCCAGAAGGTCCAAACCCAGTTCGCACGCAATGGCTGCCACCTCAGCCGACTGTGCTCCGCCGTTTCCGGCGTCCGATCCACACGTCCTCCCTGACGCCAGCGCCCGACCCGGTCGCTCCTGTCGGCGCCCCGCGTCCGCGACAGATCATGAAAGGCAGGCAGGCGCGCGCGCGCGCGCGCGTCCGTCTCCGGCGCGGCCGTGACCCCGTGACCTTGGCCGCACAAACAGGACCTGTTGACCCGGCCGATCGGCCGCCGACTGGGCAAACAGGCCCGCGCGAGATGACCCCAGGCCCGCACAACCTTCAGACTTGACCGCGTTCGGCGCCACACCGAGCGAGGCGCCTCGGGGGGGTTTCAACTCGGACCGAGAGCGTGCTCAGCATGAGGCGGCCGAGCGCGTTTTATCGGCCTAGCGACTCCTTCACATGCTCAGACTGCTGAGAATCCCGGCAGACGATCCCTGCAAATCACAGCAGCTTAGAGATGTGGAATTGGGCTCGTTTCGGCGATGAGCTTGGAGGGTCACAGCCATTCAGCCGGTTCTCCGTGAGCGGAAGGTGAGATCGGGAGGTGAGAGGTGATCGGGAGGTGAGCGGAAGGTGAGATCTGTTTGGCTTTTGGGCGACGTCGGAACGTTTATTGAGGCCGGCACACTAGCCACTGAAGTGACGGGTTCACTCAGGTGGAAAGTGGTTGCCCGCCGACAGAACAGTTAAGCGTCGGCTCTCTTTGGTGTGTGTTTACGGCATCGGGTACGCTAATATTTACCTAATTTGGACGGCCAGAGGTCGTGTATGAAGTCCAATTCGGTATAAACAGCAATCAGTGCCTACCTGGCGTCCTAAAGCCCATGCCACAGTCTCCTCTGTGGCAACGAAATCAATGCATTTCAATCAAAGGTTTCTACCAAACAAATCGCCGAATCCCCGGTAACAAAAACGAGTCGCAATGTTACTCAGTTTTACGCGCATAATGGTGCAGCTGAACAGGAAGTATCACATGGACTGCATGCGAAATACACGCACAGCTCGAGAATGTCATTGGCAGCGTCCCGAAGACCCCAAACTTCCTGGCCGAGCTGTTTTCTCCGAGCCGGAACAGAGGAGTGTCTGGCAGTGGGGCCGCCGATCATCCGAGCCTCGAGCCGGAGGAGTCCGACCATCCGGGCCTCGCCAGAGGAGTCCGATGATCCGAGCTTCGCCAAAGAAGTCCGATCATCCGAGCCTTGAGCCAGAGGAGTCCGACCATGCGAGCCTCGCCAGAGAAGTCCGATCATCCGGGCCTCGCCAGAGGAGCCCAATCATCCGGGCCTCGCCAGAGGAGTCCGATCATCCGAGGCTCGCCAGAGGAGCCCAATCATCCGAGCCTCGCCAGAGGAGCCCAATCATCCGAGCCTTACCAGAGGAGTCCCGAGCCTCTCCAGAGTAATCCGATCATCCGAGCCTCGCCAGAGGAGTCTGATCATCCGAGCCTCTCCAGAGTAATCCGATCATCCGAGCCTCGCCAAAGGAGTCCGATCATCCGAGCCCTACCAGAGGAGTCTGTTTGGATGTGATCCAGTCTAGCAATGCGGGACAAGCGGCATTATTCGTCAGCTCTGATTGCGCCACCTCTATAAAGACCCGGTAACGTTTGGACTGCGGTAGCAGACATCGACTGTGGTCCGCCTCCGACCCGTTTATCACATCAGAAGTGGGTTTAAAACACGGCGCCACGTCACCTCCCGACTCAGAGCCCACTCAGCGTCTGCCTTTTTTGCGCGTGTGCGGTCCGAACACTCAGCCCACCTGACGGACAGTCCGAACACCCAGCCCATCTGACGGACCAACACCCCTGACGGCAAAAGAAGCTCTGACTTCACATGGCTCATGTGAAGCCACGCGTCCTTATGGCGTTGCAACCATTGTGACGGCACGAGTATCTGAGGCCATACACCCCAAGACGTGACATTCGTTGGCCTGCTGACGTCATGTCCGGCGACCCGCTGACGTCATATTCGGCGACCCACTGACGTCATATTCGGCGGAGCTAAGAACAAAGCAGCACTTGCGTGCCTCCGATCCCGGGTTCGAAATCCGTCCGGGAATGATATGGGCCGCCGCCGGAATACAACTGGCCTGGCCCACATATAACCCATCCAGAGCTGGTGACGTCTGGACTGACGTAGCAGCAGTCTGGACTGATGAAGCACGGCTTCAGCCGCCGGGCATGACGTCGGCTATCACGCGCGTGACTCGCAGGAAGACCGGCATCCGCGAGTGGCGTTCCCCAGGCGTAAACCCCGTCAACGTCATCCGTTGTGACGTCAGAGCCTGACCACCCGGGGAGAGGGCGCGGGCAGTCCCTGCTGACGGGGCGGACCGCCCGCGGCCAGACAGGAGGACGCGGCGCTGTCCGGGCCGCCGCCATGTACAGGCCTCCGCCAACACGCGACCGTCACGGAGGCCACGCGACGGATAGCCGCCGGCGGGGGAGGAGAGGGGGGGGGGGGGGGAGTCGCGGATTCAGTGGGGTTGGGGGAGGGGACGAGCGGCACCAAAGTCAAAGATGAAACCAGAACAGAATATCTGTTGGGCTTCGGGTAATTACCTTGTTATGTGCGGGGACTACTTATCTAACAAAGTATTGTCTTGAGTCCGCCCTTGCCGTAGTGTGATGTCAAATTCTAATGACAGGTCATATGCAACTCAGGAACACAGGCTATATTGTCCCGCGAAAACCATTTTCAGCTCCATATGGCTTGCGCAACGAGGCTAGAATTGTGAAGTCTTAAACCATATCTTAGTCACGGCCAGTGGGAAAACCATAAAACTCAGCACGCACCACAGAAACACTCCGGGACGGAGCCAAAATTGTGCACGAGCACTTGAGTGGGCAGAACAAACATCTAATAAGACGTAAACGTAAAGGTAAGGTGTAAAGGTAAGGATGAACCCTCCGAGACCTACCACACAACAGAATCTCAAAATGATTTCTATGCAGGTCCGATATCTGCACATTCGGCTGCATTACAAGGCAGGCATCAAGTCAAGCGTGGTGCAAATGGACGTTCCAGCTAACGGCGTTATTCAGTTACAGCGAGAACAGAATGAATGCGACATAACGAATGGAAATGCAATTTGCTTCGACGCTAACAACGTTAGCAGGCTTTGATTTAGTTGCTACTGTCACGCATAGAACAGTGGTTCCTTAGACTGTTGTCGCGATGAAAACGGACAAACGTAAAGTTTTTGTTCAGAGAGTAACGAGAGAACTGAAACAAAGTACACGAAAACTGCATTTCTCTTTCCGTGAAGACAAAGTCCGGTAAATTAATTCCGTCAGGTTTGTTTCTAGTTTTAACGCTAGGGCAGCATCCAGCAGCGGGCTGTGTGCGCCTTCTGCGTGTTTTACCTGCACCTGCTTGCAGTTGGCCGCCGAAACAATACAAAAATACAACAAGAAAACTACTGAAGGGCACTGGCAGGCTCAGACACACGGCCACAAACTGGACAGCCTATTTGGTGCGTTTGGTAACTACCCCAACATGCAACCAACATCAGACATCAGAACATACTCTCAGTTTATTTGGATGATACCGAAGTTATCAACGTTTATCGAATACGGTTGCAACGAAGCAATCTATCAACAATGTCTCACGAAGATGGCCGTTTATAGCCACTGGTTATGGGGGGGGGGGGGGGGCACCGACCAACGCGCCATAACGACATGGACGGGAGAAGAGGAGGGATGGGGGAGGGGGGACGGTGCCTCGAACTTTGCAAAAGTGCATTGCATGAAAAACAACCATTTTGAGAGCGTTCGGGTCACCAAATTTTTTGAACTCAGCTTTGAGCATATCACAGAGTAAAATATCGTAAGGCCAAAAATCGCATAACACAAGGGCACAAGGCTAAATATCTTGCAAGGTACACAAGCAAGATTGTGTTAGATAATGATTGTATGGGCATAGATTCAATAACAACTCGTACGTGACAGGGATCACATGGAAGGAAAACAACAGTACAAACATGGTATGCGATAATGATCATGTGACAGAAATCTCGCAACGCAAAAGACTGTGAGAAATAAGAGCCATACGAGATAGATAAGAGGCCGAAGGGCAAAAGTTCACACAAAACAAAGGTCGCATCGGGAAAAAGTCGTGGTTGTTTTGTTTGCGTTTTACGTATGACTCCACGCACAACTGGTAACAAATGCCCGGCCAGCAGGCGACGGAGCCTCCATTCCCAGTGCCACGGGGACGGAGCTGTACGAGTGCCGGGCCGGAGTTTGGCGCCGGCGCAAATTGTAGCTGGACCCAGGCGTTCCACCTTGTGTCTGACTCCTCCGTTCCGGAGTCACCCTCCTAGTGGCGGAGCCTTGCTAAAACTCTGGGGAAGCGAGCAGGCTTTTAAAAGGCTCATTCTCTTGGCTTTACATTTGAAGGCGGCCTAAAGTGGACTGTACTATGCAGCCGGATACCAGATTTACCGAATAACGCCACAGATCTGGCCGACCGCGGCCCATAACCCAAGATTTCTGACATATTTAGGCGATTTCCACAAATTGCGTGTTGTCTTTAAGCTATTGGCCAATGATCACAAAACACAATGGAAGATGACGGACGCGAGAGGGAGGGAAGAAGCGTCTTGCTCGCAGAGGTGCAACAACTTCCATTGGTGCTGACCC